>NC_048424.1:7396291-7519299 GCF_013103735.1 Etheostoma cragini
ACTCTGAGGGTATGTGAATTCATCAAATGAGTACAACTTCAAAATAAAAGACCTATTTAAACAATTAAACAAAAAACAATGCATTCACATGGTTTACTGTGAAAAACACTAAGAAAAAGAATTTGTTGCCATATGGCAACAACATGCAATAGAGGGTTAAGCCTTAAAGATGCTTGTGAAAGTCACCTTCTCTCAAAGTAATCTTCCGTGTCAGAGGCTCAGTCATGTTTAAAGGTGGATAATTGGCTTCTTAGAACATGAAACATGAGCTGGTCAAATGTAATGTGATAGATGAACAGCCTTTTTGTGTTTTGCCAAATTATTTGATGCATGCTCATGCTCCAAACAGCAAATAAGAACACACGCCATTAGATAACAGGATTAACAGGGAACTTGAATTGTTTCTGAAAAATGTCATAAGTAGTCACCACCACCAACAGGCATAAACCATGTTATTGTTGGTGGAATAAAATCCGAGAAGAATCACACACATCTACTGAGTCCTGAAACAGACTTCAGTTTATCCGTAGGGTTAAAAAAACAGCCATGATACAAACAAAACAAAGCCAACTCATCTTCTCTGTGTTTAGCAACACCAGACATGTTGCACTAGCTATTTAGTCATGACATTCTAACCTGGGTCTTTCTCAATGGTCATATTTGTCAGGCTACAGCAGATGGGTGAATACCACATTGGTGCGTCACTATGAAAACAAATACTATGTCGGGGTTTGTTCATTAGCATACTCGCAGAACAAAGCATGTTTGGCTGTGGTTATTTCCAAATCCTATAATTGCATAACAAGAATAATTGCTGAAATGAAGTCTTGGTGTTCATGTTCTGAAATTAAACTCCCCCTGTACATGAATGAATGAATGAATCTTTGTTGCATAAGAGATTACACATTAAACTAATTTGGAGTGATGTTTGCGCTTACAACTTTAATCCATTGAGCTGAAATGTTTCACAAAAATTTAGAGTTTAACTCAGTCAACGTTGTACATTTCCAATTATCGTAGCATTGACTTTTAGAAGTACAATATTGGAGACGCTAGAATTAAAGAATAGAGTTTGCCTGAAAAAGTGGCTTCTCAGAAACACACAAACACACACAAACAACACAAGACAAAGACCAGAATTGGAGACAAAAACAGGAAGTAGGATCTTAGCTCTACAACCACAGCACTGCAGAGAAAGTTTGAAGAAAACGTGCCATGAAATGTTAAATTAACCGCAAACAGACAAGTTACAAGTTAAAAGGGAAGATTTCAATAAATGAGGAGACACATAATATATGCATGCTACCATGCCAGGCACAAGGGGGTCACTGAATAATGTGATAGGTACAAAATGGCCGTCACAGTCAACAAATGTCAGCATTTTACAGATTTTCAGCCAAAGTGCTAGATGTCACTCGCTACCATTATCATCAAAACACCAAATGAGGGAATATCTTTTAAAAAGGAAACATGCTCATCCTTCTAGTAGAGCCTTGAATCCTGGGGGGATCTATGGAAAGAATCACTGAGGCTGTAACCAGCTTTCACAGTGTGTTCAAACAACCATTTTACGCAACCATGTTCTATGTTTCACTGCCAAAATAACTGATGTGTGTTGCGCCCTGGATAAATAATGTTGTGCTGCTATATACTGCAGCAGAAGCAGGCACCAGTGCTTGAAAATGCATCACTCACGGGGGGGATTTTATGGCAATATTGCAGAATTTCTTTCCACACCAAAACAGGAATATGTGTGAAGATTTGCAAGTTCGCAATTTTTAAAAGGCATTCACAATAAACTTTAATAACATGCTGTTCTATAAGGAACATTAAATGTACAAAAAAATATTTTTTCAGAGATTCGACAGTTTGATCCTGTGCAGCTACAATGAGTGTCTGACCTGTATTTGCATTCTGATTACCACTGTTAAGTAGCAACAGCACTTCACTTTTCAAAAGCAAAATGTGGTCAAAGAGAAGAAAACTTCTGTTTCAAAAACTGTTTCAATGTATAATCATCTTTCAAACTGTAAAAACATGTATCAAATGATGGTAATCAGTAATAAGGTTTAATTTTTTGCAAAGGCTTTTCTGACTTGTTTTTAAGCAGTTTGTTTGCCTCCAATACGTGTGCAGTAGTACTATAGTGACAGATTTGTAGTGTGGCCATGACGGTAGAAACACTGGATGTCTTAATCTAGACACTACTGTTAAATATACAACAAAAGTTGTTTATATTAAACCTCAGAAATCCTAAGCTCAAACGTTAAAAACTGCTTATCACTAAAGACCTGCCCTTTTGGTGCCCATCAACGTTTCATAGAGCTACTGAGCTGAAGGAGATCAAAACAAAGTTAAGGAAAGCATGCAGCGCGTGACCTCTGTTCAGTGGCAGATTAGTACACAGTCTTTGTCACTTAGAAATGTACAATCAAGAGTTTAGTTGGCTTTGCTCTATTGAATAAGTACACTGAGTTAACCTCTACAGACCTACCTAGGTATAAATACATGATTAACAAACACTAGCATTGAGAAGGTTGTACACACCTTGGGTTGTCTGAAAAAAAATGGTTTCTTTAACTATGGCCTGTTTTTAGAGGTGCACAATGGAATTTTTCAACGACCACAAAAAGCTTAACCAATTAAATGTATCAGGTTATTTTCAAGATAAAAAGGCGTTGTTTAGGTTACGGTCTGCCAATTTTGCAAGAAACATGTTTACTGAATGCAGAGCTATGTCTGCCTGGGAGACAGCCCACCACACATCAATGTTGACAGTCACGTACTGCCATATGACCTGTATTTTTTCAGCGTTTTTGCTGCATAGAGAAAGTTTTTGCAACTCCTGAAGAGGTTTTAATCAGCGCCAAAGGTGTATCATGAGCACCAAAGCGATTTTTAGCTGACAGCGTTGGCAGAGTCAGACTGTATATACTCTCCCCCGCATTATGGTACAGTTCATTTTAACACCTGATGCAAGCCATATGGGAGTGTCCTACACATGAAAGTCCAAGTTTGGAGTGCTTTAGCGGCATTGGCCCGATTCCCTGAACATTTAGAGAGTTCCCTTACTGCATTATAGCATTAAATAAAAATAAAAAAGTGAATTTTTAACTGCAGAATGGCATTTAACTCCCGCCCCCACCGGAGGGGAAAAGAACTTGCCGCTTTCCTTTGACTTGGGAAGGTGGCTTCTCGTCAATTTCATCTGCTAGCAGCAGAGGTGACTCTTGGTCTTCCTGTACTGGGGCGGTCCTCATGTGAGCCAGTTTTGTTGTAGCGCTTGATGGTTTTTCTGACTGCATTTAGGGAAACAAGTTTTTGCAATTGTTCCAGACCGACTGACCGTCATTTCTTAAAGTAAGGATGGCCACTCGTTTCTCTTTACTTAGCCGATTGGTTCTTGCCATAATATAAATTCTAACAGTTGTCCAATAGGGCTGCTGGCTGTGTATCAACCTTTTTGTTAAGTACATAATTCCACATATGTTCATTCATTGTTTTGATGCCTTCAGTGATAATCTACAATGTAAATAGTCATGAAAATAAAGAAAACGCATTTAATGAGAAGGTGTGTTTGGCCTCTGTGTGTGTGTGTGTGTGTGCGCGCGCTGGACAGCCAGCTGCTGGAAGAAGCCCCACAGCCTTAATTGTCTAAGAAAGGACAGATTGAACGGTCTTCAGCCCCAGGGAGAAATACTTTTTGGATAAGCTATTGTATTAAGAAAAAGATCAACTGAAAATGGAAAGGTCACAGAAGTTGGTATTAGTTGTCTGTTTCTAAAGAGCCAGTGTGGAGCACTCTGGTTGTGTTGCAAGACTTTAAGGCAAGCGATCAAAATATCGGTTGCGCAGCCCTAGGTGTAGATTTCAATTGCCATGACACATAAAGTGCAGCACCAGTTTAACTTAATGCACGTTAAAGAAAGAGCATTCATTTAGTTTTAAGCTCAAAAACATATTTGAATGCTAATAAAAGATTGGTGACGAGATGAAGACAGACAACATTGGTTCAAGCATAATAAATGTGCGAGAATGTGCTTTGCTAAAGCATAGCTGTGGAAATTAAAACCACAACTAAGACATTCATGCCTGAGTAACTAATTAATCACCGATGAAAAGCCACTGGTGGAAAGTTGGTGACACATGCCATAACTTTGTGACGATGAAGTTTCCTTCAAACCTGTTGTGTGGGCTATGAGGGAGGGGGGGGGCTGCAAACATTCTACCATAAATAAAATCCAGAATTTGTACAGCAGCAAACTGTACAGCACACACACAAAGTCAGCTGTGCACTATAATGAGCTCCTAACTTCCAGCACCACTGGGAAGTACATGAGTTATTTGAGAATACTGTAACTTTCACTCCAGCAAATAAGTACTCTCTTTTTTTTGTATTATCTAAAATTATATGTTGCAGTACACAGCTTTAGGACCCCTTTCCATGATAACAATGCATGATGCAATACTGCCCAGCCCTAGTTGCAGCTGGTCATTAGAGTACAGCTTCACACAACCCACATCTTCAGCCAGCAGACTACCAGCACAAAATAACGTTGAGGCAGCAGTTTTTAAACAAAAGCTGGAAGCAGTTCCTAAGCTGTCAGAGACCGTAATTATGACAGCAACAGACACAAGAACACAAACGCCATCGAAAAGCATCAAAAAAGCTTTGTCCCATTTTTTCCTGGAAAATTATTTATCGATTTGCCTTCCTTGCTGGCAGACATGACGGAAACAGACACTGGCGCACACACACTTGTCAATCAATAGCCGATAGAGTGAGCATGTTTTCCATGAACAGACATTGATGAGCAATTGCTTGAGGGTAAAGTAATCCAAACAGGCTCTTTTTCAGTTATGTTCATCCTTATTTTGACTATCAAATGTCAGAAAATAGTGAAAAGGCCCATCACAATTTTGAAAGAGTTGAAGATGACATCTTCAAATCACTTTCTTGGTCCCATCAGAAGGAAGAGGAAGAGCGCCGTGTCTGAAGGCCACCATGGGCTTAGCGGATAACGGTGGTACTGCACCCCATGGCCCAAAAAGACATTTCACAGACTTCGCATGGCAAAAGAAACTTCTATATTTCAACAAATAATTATTTTCGGGGGGGGGGGGGGGTTTATAAACTTACCAGTCCACCCACTTAAAGGGTCCTTGTTTAAAACATCACATTTTTAACATTCAATAGTAGCCAAATCAGGAGTTATTAAACTATATCTTATTAACTACATCTCCTTGGTTGTCTAGCTAGATACAACCATTGCTTATTTAGCTACATAAGCATGTAAATGATCAGAAACAACGAAAACAATGTTTAACATTAGTGAATATTTCAGACAATGCAACGACAAGTTCATGAGTTTGCCATGTATACCAACAAACTAGCTAGCTATAGCTACTTGTAACAGACAGGAGAAAGAAGCTCATGACCGAGCACAACACAAACAAACTGTCGCTAGTGTGCATGACCATTGTGATGTCATGGGCCAATCAACGCGGTAGAGCCGAGGTCCATGATTGCTTCATGCCCTTTTGAGCATTCATTGGAATGTATGGGGCTGAACGCTGTATCCAGTTCTCTGAATACATCCATGGGTCCCATCAACAGTCCGTGTTGTTGCTTTAGAAACAACATGAAAGTCACTGGGGGACTAGCTCCCTCAGTAGAGGGTGAGCCACATGTAGGCTAAGTCCTTGGCAGCGGCCGGGGTTTGAATCCGACCCGCGGCCCTTTGCTGTGTGTGTGTCTCTCTCTCTCTGTGTTTCTCGCTCTCTCTCTCCCCTTTCCTGTCTGATTCACTATCACCATCTTAAAAAAAAATGACAAATGATTATCAAAATATCTAATTTGTTGATTTACTTTTGTCCATCAACTAACCAATTTATGACAAATTGTTTCAGCACTATCCAGGGCAAAACGAATGCCGACTTAATGCAAGGCCAAAACATAAAGCTAAAGTTGAATCAGGAGAGAATATTTCACGCTATATGAATTGCTAAAATAGATACTAATTTGGTTAATGACTTCAACTGGTGGTCAGTGCCTAATTAGCTCTAAATGTGCATTGAGCCTTTGTTCTTGTGGTGGAAAAGATTGGGTCAAATCTTGGCATCAATGTAAGGAGCCAGACACTGCATGTGCAGCCAATCTGGCTATAGCGAGAATGGTAGTAAGTGATTCGCTCCGATACAGGTAAAAGGATTGGTACATTTATTGTAGAGCAGTTCTTTGATTTATATAAAGATAGACTGAAGGATTAATACATGTTTGAATAAGGGCCAACAATGTGGCGTAAAGAGGAAGTGCGCCAATTTTACACATTAAAGTCCGTTTACAAGTGTTAGGGAGTACTACTGAATATGGGAAAAAAGTTGTATAAAGCATTTTGTGGCTCCTGAGGCAAAGTCTGGCAAACTGACACAAGTGACGTCACTGTGGGTTGAGGCTGAAGACTACAAGTTTGAAAATAAAAATTAGAGCCAGACCAATGAAGGATTTAAAGACCAATTTAAAATCTGATATATATTTTAAAAAAAGAGTAACAAAACAAACCGATTTCCCTAACAGTTATGTGTAGTAATTTATGAGTCCTCACTAGAATATTATAATTGTTTAATTGTCACAACGGAACAGAGGAACCTAAAACTATAAAGTTCTGATGAATAAAATGTATAATAATACAGACTTAAGATGAAACTTAAAGTCCTTTGAACAAAAACACAATAACAAAAAGAAAACTCAGTGTTGGCAACAGGGATGTTGTAGAGCGCCCTCTGGTGGACATACTATGCAACACCAACACTCTTAACATTTTTTTTTTTAAACAGCCGTTATAAATGTCGATACTGGTAGTTTGGGAAATGCCAAATATCTAAATTAGAAAAAAAGTGAGCTTGCCAGAGCTACGTCGCCCGCTCTTTATCTCCCTGCAAGAGGCTATCAACTCGAATCTACACAACAGCCGCTACTAGCACAACACAACTGACTCTCCAAATGAACTGCCGGCATTCGAGTTGCATTTTAGTAAATGTAGGCTCCAGGTTTCAAAAAGAACAAGAATGCATGAAATACAAAAGACAAAACTCTAGTTTTGCTGTATTGATTTTGATTTCGACATTATATTAGTAATGCTTTAAAAGATGTAAAAAATGAAGGAGCAAGAGAGGATGAATAAAGTATTTGTCAACCAACAAGTTCAAGAATTAGATCTTTAAATCTGAATAAAACCAAGGAGACAAACAAAATAGAAAAAAATATACACACAAAAATACACAAACCCTTGATTTTCTGTTGAGAAAAAAGTCATGGAAATAAAAAAATTGAAAATAAGCTGATACGGTGTATGTATTGTTATTGAGCTTTTGACAATAACCACCACACCACCAGAATGTGAGATTAGGCCTAGTTAGGAATCAAGACTCAGCTGAAGGGACGGAAATATCAACCTAAATGAAGCAGTCTGTATTTGGAAAGTAAAACATTTCCATGGCTTATTCGCCATGCTTCTGGCTGCCATGGCAACAATGTTGGTCTCAGAGTGACTCATCATTTCAAGGTCTATCACACAACAGGAGCCATCATCTAAGCACTCAAACCTCTCTACTGCAGAAGGGAAGAAACATCTACTGTCTTTTAGGACCTGAAACCTTTATTAGTCTGGTTCCTCTCGGAACAACTGCACAATGTCCCCATTATTTGGTTTCCATGTATCCAAAGTACTACAACTACTGCACTCTTGACTAATTAAACATGTTATGAGTTCCCAGCAGGTGACAAGGATATTCTGTTAATTCTTCCGTTTTTTAGTAATATGGATACTTAAATTACACCTAAACCATTGCACAGACAATCACATACAGCTATGCCTATGGATGTAGCCTATATGTATCCATAAATTCATGTACTGTGTATGAACCATGAGTCATAAAATGTATGTGCTACTAGGCAACAGATGTTGAATCAATGAAGTTATATCCAACAACTGTGACTGATCCTGCAAACAACCTCAAGGTAGGGCAAACATGTGATGTGTTGTAAATCAGAATTCAGAAATACTGTATTGATCCCCGAAGGGAAACTCTGTAAAGTAAGCAGAAATAGGAGTTTATTATTTATGAATAAGGCCACACACACACACACACACACACACACACACACACACACACACACACACACACACACACACACACACACACACACACACACACACACACACACACACACACACACACACACACACACACACACACACACACACACACACACACACACACACACACACACACACACACACACACACACACACACACACACACACACGGGAAAAAAAAAAAGTCCACCGGACACAAACTACAATAATTAGATCTGGAAAAAGAAGTATTTTAGTAACATTTGGTTTTGGTGCTGCCCAAAAGGGCTTAGGTGCTGCGACTAAACCTTATAATGTCAGGGAAAACACTGATATCCTTATTTTAGTATAATGCCTCCACTTTTGTCTGATTTGAGTACAATACAACACATTTTACATTTAGTACTCCAAGCCCTAGTGCTCATATTTACAGTCAAGGCTATGCAACATCACAGTTAACTGTCATTCACCAGTTTTACTTATTCTAAAATAACTGAAATACTGATTTCTTTAATTCTTTACCATCAGTATTCACCGTGACAAGGCATTAATCACCCTCAAGCTTTAAATCTGATAATTTAGCTGTCACTTTCACGCTTGTCAACAGGGCAGTTGCTGCCATGCTGATTCAAGTCAATTTTGGGTGTTGTTGTGGTGCAATGCTCTAGTTTAGGAAAATTATACCACGTTTCAAATTCCTTTGCTGTTTTTATACTATCTGCTCTTCGTATGTAACATAAACGATTCTAAATGAAATATTAGACACTAAATTTTCTACAGAAGCCATTGTTGTTACCCACCCATTTGAAAGAGATTTTGTTTATCGTTTTAAGAAGTTGCATAATGTTAAAAAAGTTCCAGCTACTTGACCAGGCAAGTCTCATACTTTAACTGTACTCGTTCCTCCAGTAACATCAACACTGGTGATATGCTGTTGAGGCTTGTCTATACGTGTGAGCAAATTACTCTTTATATTTCAGGACACTTTTAATTAAAAAAATTAAAAGAAATTTTAAGTTGTTCTGAGCATTAGCAGAAAATGTCAGTACCTCAAATTCAGTTTTTAGTGTGGATCAAAATAGGATTTAGTTACAAGTATTGAGCATATTGCATACATGTATATATTGCCATGGATTATGTTATGGATCTGTCTATCTTTTATATACTGTAGATAAGTAAACAAAGATTAACCAATTCCCCAATATAATATTTGGATCCCTCTGTATGGTGCTAGCTTGATGTAAACAATGCAAGATGCATGCTACACTACAGTGAAACAACTTGTGTAAACATGTTTAGGTACACAGTGAAAATACACACAATGTTGTTAATGGAAGTTAAATACACACGGTTATAAGCAGGTGTAGCTCTGTCAGATTTAACCGCAGGCCCAAGCTTAGATTTCTCATGTTTGGCAACACTGTTGGCAAATACCAAAAGCATGTTAAAACTATAATGACCATAGACCATTGTGTCTGTGCTTAAAATCGCATGGGAGAGTTTGAAATATGGCTGGGCAATATATCAATATTATATCAATAGGCTGAATAATTCTGGATATTGTAATATGATGTGTGTTGTCTTTTCCTGGTTTTAAAGGCTACATTACAGTAAAGTGATATCATTTTCTGAACACACCACACTGTTCTAGCCGTTTTATCGTTTCCCTTTACCCACTTAATTATGGTACTAATGATAATTTGTCAAAAATCTCATTGAGTAACTATTTTATGAAAGCACCAATTTAACCGTTACAATATTGCCGCAATATCATTATTGAGGTATTTGGTCAAAAATAATGTGATATTATATATTTCTTCATATCGTCCAGCTCCAGTTTGAATCAGCCTGGAGTTCAACATCCAGGTATGAAATAGGTAACTAAAAATGTCAACCTGCATTTAACTCTGCATAGGCTAACTGCTGAATTTACATCAAAATAAAAATGTGTGTATGTGTCACTTGCAGTTAGGGAGAATCAGAAAAGCAACACAACACAATTCAACAAATAAATATTAAGTTAGGAAGAGCAGTACTACACTTGACAGGTAGGGAACAGACTCCTTGATCAAGCCAGATGCCAAACCTTACCAGGCCTCCAGCCCACATGCCCTTCTCCTCCTTCAACAGACTGCTGCATCCACTGACAACTGACTCTCAAAGTATGATACTGGCCACCCATTCAAATCCCACACAGTGTTACATTTTACTTGATGCGTTTTTGCTGTCCAGTTTACTGCACTATTCTAAAGTTTAGTGCTAGTAATGTCAAACACATGTCTAAAACAAGCTGTCGGAGCTAAGAAATTCCAAACAAACTACCTGATATTCAACAGGTAGTTCTAATTTTCTCTAGCGCAGCAGTTGTGATACCTCTTACCAGGTACCTTTCCGTCTTGTAAAGAGCTGGAATACAATATACTGTAGTATACAGTATATTGTATACAGTAGTAAATACTGTAGTATTGCGTGTAAGCTTTAGTATCAGGCTTGGATCAAGTATTTTGTGAACTGCGGGCTACAATCGAAAATTCTTAGCGGTGCTGGGACGATTTGGATTGGGTCTGAGAATGAATGGGAATGAGTTAAGCCTTCTCCTTCTTTGAGTCATTCCAGCAATCCTGCCTCTGGCAAAGCACTTGAGTTATAATTTAACAAGTTTGTACTGGAAATGGATTTGTACACCACAAATTAAAAACTTGTCAAGCCATAGAGAAAAAGAAAAAGATGACTACACTTTTTTTTTAAATGTTCACTATTAACTGTCTTTACTAGTATCAACATACAGGAGTAAAACACAAGAAACTCATTTTGACTAATCACAGGTGTTTTTATACAGTGTTTCTCCCCGTAGTTCCCTTTTGTGGCCTCCACAACACCTTGATGCATAAGCATAAATCCCTCTTAACCCCTTCTTAAGCATTACTATCTACATGTATTACATGTCAATTCATAAGTGAAGTAAACAAAATGTTGAGAAAATGCAATATGTTACCACCACAAAACTGTTGTGATGCACTTGGGCAGACAGTAAACTTTGACCAATGCGTTTCCTCGTCCACCAGGTTTGGACGTGTGGCCTTCTGCGAAGCCCTGTATATAAAACTGTAAAATATTTGCACATTTTAAGTCCCCCTTATTCATGTTGCTGCGATTCATATAACGGGCTGGATGCTAAATATTGTTGTTGCAAATCTAGCAGTAAACATGACCGAGCTCATTTATTTTAATCGGCAGCACCCTTCATCCTCTTACCGTACCTTTGAGCTGCGGCAGGGGTGAAAGCTCCACCGGAGCGCTCTGTGTGCGGTACTGAGAAGAGCCTTGGGATTTTCTCTGTTTCTGGGCCTTCCTCATGGACTTTCTCGTAAACCCGTCCACTTTCTCGGATGCTGAGATGGCCGACATTTTGATGCATAAACTGACGAAGACTTCAGATAAGCTATTGTATCCCTAGGCCAATTCAAATGTGTCCTCTTCTGCTCGCATTAGCACAAAAATGTGGAGCCAAATGCACGACTTGAAGCTCGTCTCCTTTCCAAGTCTGATGTTAGTCTGTATGATCCAACATGGTCGCTCGGTATCGGGGTTAGACTGTGTTCGAAGACTGCATCATTTGGGTAACGTTAACTTGTTTTCTGGAACAATTTCAAAACACGAAGCAAAAAGCCAAACTACAACTCATGATAATGGCCACAGTATATATATCCTGAAGAAGCAAACATAGGACAATTAGCACATAAGTTCGAAAATGTCTGATGTTTTTTACTGCTTCGTCGTGTTTGCTAAATGTCTACCTGTTGCAAAACGTATGAAAGACATTGTCCTAAAAAGTTGCCGGAATTAATCGTAGTCTTGACAGTAGCAAACTACTGTACCGATAGGCTGCTGGCTACCTAACGTTAGCTAACGTTAGCTTGCTAAAATTAGCCGACGTTGATGTACGCCACTACGACAACAGTTTGCACCGCTGTTGAGGAACAAAAGTTACAAAAGATAGTTGACCCGTTCAATTCATGTAGTTCTTCGTGAAACATCAGGTCCAAGTCTTCAAGCACTGCTTTTAATCCTAGTCAGATTTCCGTTGAGTGTATTTTCAGAAGAACTATCCGCGATCGATGAAGTTGAATTTCGCTCGACGACTGAGTCATTTAACGTTAGCACTTAAAAGTTAGCCGTATTCACATTCAGTCGATTTGGCCTTGACTACATTCTTCGTTCAATACAGATCGACAGTTTCGTTTTCACGGCTTCTAAAAACATCGAGTATTCTTAAATACAAGAAATTGCTGGACGTCGTGTTGAACAGGCAGCCATAAAACACTCCCAGTACAGCCTTTCGTTGTCTGTCTGACTTCACAGATCTGTGGACTGCAGAGCCTGACAGGTGTACGTCATTGAGTGACGCCTCTAAGGGCCAATCACAAGCAACGAACTAAAATAATTGTAAACTTTTTTAACCAATCAGGTTTCGCTGAACGGCAGACCTGAACATGTGACATGTAAAAACAAATACGTGACGTTGTACAGATGAATGAGGAGTGGCAGCTGTAGTGTATATTAAATATATATTTATTCTGTATATTTGTGTATTTTATCAGGGAAAGTAATCATTCATGTTTTATCTAACCTAGATTCAATGGAGAGAGTGAAACATTTAAAGTATAATACAATTGTGGGACAGGGGATGATTGTAAAATAATATATCTAACAACTTTAATCAGCTGAGAATTTAAGCATTTGGCTTACAGTATATTAATGGGTTGTGTCCCTAGTTTTACAAAACCCTTGTTAGAAGTTGGTTAGGCACTGACCTCAAATTGTTGAAGTTAGGATAAATTGTCGGGCGGCAAGTCTCGAATTTTCGTAAAACTAGGGTTACCATCTAAACAACCATATTAATGGTTAGCAGGAAAGACATTTCATTTGCACATTCAATTTTTTCCTTTTGTATCTAATAAAACATGTTATTACTTATCCTTCCAACTAACAGTTTTGGAAAAAAAAAGTCAGAGAAGCAACCTGTAATGAGGGATCACAAGAAGATAAACATTGTAACACTGCATTAAATGATTAAAGTAACGGCCTCCCTGTCACTTGTGTCTGACCCCCCAACCACTTTTTATCACACTAATAATATGCCACCAATAGCATGCCACACACTTCAAATACTCTTTACAATTTAATAAAATCACACTAGAGCAAATTTGTGTCAATTAAATACAAATTAACCAAGCAACTTTGTACATATAAACATAAGCATTTGCTTACGAAAAAAAAACATATTTTGTAGAAATGTATATATGCAACACAAAAGTAAAAAGGTCAAACCCATACATGTAAAAAAAAAAAACACAAGAAGATAAAGTAATACAGCTTAGTGAAGTTCATAAAACTGCTCAAAGATGTGGATCACATATATGGTATTTTTTAGTAGAATTTAAAATGTCCACACCTGCAGACAAACACTTATTCTCTGCACTTGAGGATTAATACATGGCGCACCTAAAAAAAATTATTAAATCTGGGTTCTTACATCTCTTGAAGTGTCCAGGTTTAAGTAAAATAAAAAGATTTACTTATCATACTTAACATGCAACTTGATTTTTTCAACCAGAGATTCTTCACAGCACCAGAAAGTTGTGTAGGAGGCAACTGCAAAACCCATGGCCCAATTAAAATAAATAAATCAGCCTCTCGAGATGTGAAAACTGCAACGTTGAATATTCAGAATGACTGTTTCGTCAATCTTTATGCAGCCCAGGTTCCTGTACTCATGTATCATTGTCTTTTGGTTCAGGTTAAAAAAAAAAAAATCTAGCATTTCAAACATGCTCAGAGCATCTGACACACACAAGCTCTCACTCCAGATTAGGCCTTCTTGTAAAATACATGGAGATTTTCTTCATGGTTTGCGGTGAGCGGATTGTCTGAAAAACAAGAAACAAAAAAAGATAAACTGCAATATTCATCTTAATTGCTATACAGCATCCCCATGCATGTAAACATTAGCATCAATGAGGAGGGACAGACCTCAATTACCAAACAATCATTCCTCATGCCTGTCTTTTTATTATACAAAAAATGCAAAGCAGTTCCTCTTTTCCAGTGACATTCACTGAAGATACTAGAGAGTAAGCTTGAATTTTTAGACTTGCAATATTCCAAGTGAATGTGAAAAGAGGTGTTATTAACCAGCACGGCCAAAAGAAATGTCAAATATTTGCTGTTCCTACAGTGTTTCTACATGAGTTACAACAGTGTTCAATAAGTGAAGTGGTTCACTCTGCCTTAATGAAATAGTTCCGCCTTATGGAAAATACATATTCCTTTTCTAGCAGAGACTCCGATGATAAGAAATGTACAACTCTAATGTCTGCACGGTAAATACTGAGCTACCACCAGCAGCCAGTTAGATTATTCCCCTGAACAGTTCCCCTGGCTCTGTTGAAAGGGGATATGATGACATATAACATGTTAAGTAGTGAACTTGAGAGGTGCTAGTTGACAGAAACAGTTGGACCGAGCAAGGCTAGCCATTTACCGGCAGTTTCCAGTCTTTGTGCTAAGCTAACATCCCTTTGTTTTGGGGTTATTTTTGCCGTTATTAGATAGTGGACGGTATGAATGCCCACAGGAAACGTGGTGATAGCGAGGACGGGTTAAGACATGCTACAGAAATCCCCATCTTGAATTTAACCAGGGATGTTAACGCTCAATCTCAAATCTATTGAGCTTGACTTGGTCTGGTGATAGCCACACCAGCAGTTATGTGGTTTGCATGTTGACCATTCTGCTTATCTCGTCCTTACAGATATGACAGCAATTTTAATCTTATATCCAACTCTCTGCAAGAAAGCAAATGAGACTATTTCCTAAAATGTCAAACAGTTGCTTTCAGAAAGCGCTACTCCTAAAAAGGACAATATTACTTCCATAATCTAACAGCCGTGTCAAAGACAAATTTAGGCTGACAAGGAAACAACGCTCTAATAGAGCAACACTAATACAACTGAGAATATGTAAAACAGATTAACTTCTGAAGCAGGGATTTTGGTGCATACCGGTGAAGCTGGTGTCTTGCCATCTTGTTTTTTAGAGGCACTGGGGCTTCTGGGAGAACTAGGGCTTCCTTGACCTTTCTTCATCTTTTGGCCCATCGCTGATAGCCAGTCCTTTGCCCTGGGAGAGCAATTCTCTTTGCCAGTCTGTCTTGATGAGACTTGCTTGTTGTCCTCTGTGTGACCGTCTGTTTGTAGCTGGCTCTCTTGAGCGGGGCAGCAGATTCCAGACAGGGCCCGGCTTCTCTTGGCCGCGGGGTAGAGTTCAGTAACACAGTCACACTGTTCTGCACCCCCACAGCCTGCGGATGGACTGTCCCCAGTCTCCAGCCTGCGTTTGGCCCGTCGCTCTGTGGGAGAGGCACTGCTCGCCGGGCTCTGGGGACACGGGCTCAGTACCCTGCGGAGCGAAGGGCTGACCGGACCAGGAGATCCCTGGCTCGGTGATAACCACTGTTTGATAGAAGATGGTGTTATCTGGCGGGGAGCAGCAGCCTTAGCACCCTGAGAAGGGATGGGTGAGGTGGTGCTGGAGGGCAGAGGCAGGGCGGCTCCACTGGGAGCACAGGCAGCAAGCTGGGGTGACGTCAGGCCTCCAAGACTCTCTGTCCCCTGGTACTTGGCAGGGGTTGTCTCAGCTCTGATTGAAGGCCCTTTACAAAATCAGAAGTCCTCGTTAGTTCACTAGGAATACTTTGAATGACACATTTTGCATTCAAGGGCAGAACAGCAGTGATTTATGACAACGCAAATCCGCATTTCTCATGCTAAGGTAAGGAAACAATATGAAGAATCAAAAAAAGTCATCGTAAAACATTGTAGATGTTGTTCCAAGGCTGTTCATGCTAGTTTTGATGCTTACTTGAGGGACATTTAGGGCGTGCCCAACCCACAAGGTTGGCCTCTCCCACTGAAGATTGTAGTCCATCCATTTCCCGGTGAAGCCTCCAGATCCGTACAGTGTGGTCATCAGAACAGGAAGCAATCTGCAAACAGAGCAGTCGGGATTATACAGAGCCTAAGTCTAGCTTCCTAGCTTATTAAAACAGCGCCGCTTCACAGCAGGGAAACACAAAAACCTCTGAATCATACTCAAAAAGTCTTTGAAAAAAAAAAGTTTGTTGCCTCAAACCTTAGAAAAATCTGTTGGGCACCATGCAACAGATGTCACTTCCTCGCTATGGCCTTGGAGCATCATGGGAGGATGTTTAGGATCAGAGATCTGAAATGTAAAATTAGATGAAAAATGCTAAAATGCAATCATAATCACCCTAAAACATTACATCACAACACAATTTTCCATTTTATTATGGAAAAATAAAATAGAGATAGTACCTTCCAGATGTACGCGTTATTGTCACTTGAGCCACTGGCCAAGAACTGGTCATCGGGGCTGATAGTGGACTTTACATAAAATGAGGAGTTCTGGTGGCCACTGAAAACTGCCACTGTGGAGAAAAACAAACAGCAATATTAGAATCACGAAAGAAAGATTAAATTGAGAAAGCAAATGAGCCTGAAAAAAAACCCCACAAAAATAAAGAATAGAGTAATAAAAAATAAAAAAATGACATGAACTTTCATGAACGCAAATGTTAAAGACTACAACAGAATGACTAGAGAAACAACTGTCCTTAAGTTCATGCACTTGCAGTGTGAGGATTAACCAGCTGATTTGTTGCTGATTAGCAGTCCAATAAGGGTTCCACATTCCTCACGACTTCACATATTTAAAGCTCTGACTTAAAATTTGAATTTGCCTGTACAAGCATACAAGGAACCTGCATCTCTACATTTCCTCTGTCAAACAGTGCCCTCTTTCTTTATTATCTGCTCACATGACAGTTAAAACAAAAGGACATTAGTTTGGAGCCACATGTGGTGATATTAAATGGCAATGAATATAATTGGGGATAAACCGAAAAATGTCTATTCATGCACAGATACACAATATGTATAGTCTGAGTGGAGTCCTTGTTTACCTGGAGTTGTTTTCATTCCACTGACATTAAACATGTAGATACTATCATCAGTGCAGTTACATATGACGTTGGATCTTCTGGAGTCCAGAACGAGTCCAGAATAACCTGCAACACGTGCAAAACCACATTCAGTTTATTTTGTTAATTTGCATATTTCAGGTTAAAAAAAAATACAACCAGTATTGTACAAAACTAACCCAGTCGCATGCGCATGCAAGAACCCGGATACGGGTACGTCTGCAGTGGGATGGGATCCTGACGGTGTGCAGTGTAGTTCTTCCTCAGATCCCACATCTTGACCACTCTGGTTCAGATGAATAAAATAAAGAATTGAATGGGATTGCGCAATTTTATTTGCTTAGAAAGTCATTTTCTACTGGCTTGCTGCATGTTAGAAACAAGTAACAGTGGCTTTTTACCCATCGACGGCCCCAGAAGAGATGAGGGTGTGCTGATCCCGAAACAAAACTACTGTGACACTCTGCTGGGTGTCCTGCAAGAAAGATGAGGGGCTTTAAGATCAATCTTCCTTCTGCACTGCTTTTTCCTTTATTTAAATGGTTGGAGAAACTCACCACACTGGGAGCCATGCCACGTGTGCTACTCCGTCTCTTCTTTGTTCTGGCGGGGGTGTTTGTCTCTGCTTTGTTGTGAGCACCACTGATCTGTTTCACCTGTCTGTAGAAACCATCTGAGAGGAAGGTACAAACACGATCACACACACATAAAATAGCCCGACTAATCTTGATGCATTTGCCCCATAAGGTCGAATACATTTTGACTTTATGGAAATAAAGATTGGGACTGACAAAACACTACATTTTACACAATAATAAAAACAAAACCTTTGCAAATGAAATTTCCAATTGATACCTTTTTTGCTGCACCTGGTGTCCCAGACCATAATATTTCCATCTCTGGCCCCAGTACAGAACACAGCTGTTTAATAGAAGACACAGCATCAATAATGTGATACATCAACGCATCATTAATGCAAAGATATTAAATGTAATGTCATGCATCCACCTACTAAACATTTACTACTACTACAAAAAAATTACAGTTAGTTAACAGTTTATTTTCTTCGATTCTTAAATAAAGATTCCAATTGTTTTTCCTTCCTGACATATATATTAAAGGTCTAAACTGATGTGCCAATAGATGAGGGTGCATATAAACATTTCAATAAATAGCCCCAAAATCCAATATCACACCACCAACACGGTAATTTCTTGTGTCCTTTGAGAGAAGCCAGCGGACAAAATTGTCCCCTGCATTAAAGTATGTGTTCAGTAGAAAATATACCTTTCTCCTGTGGTGCGAATGAAACAGACTTAAGGCTGCAGAGGTGACCCTTGAAGCTACCTAACAGCTCCCCTGACTTCACATCCCACAGCCTGGCCATCTGATCACCGGCAGCAGTCACCTAAGGATGACACACGACCAATAAAATGGTTTCAAGAAGGCTTTACTTGTCAGTAACGAGAGTTTACAAGCCGCTTTAAATGCTGCAATGTGAACTAGAGTAGATGATGAGGAAATACAAGGAGTCATAAACAAAATAAAACCGTGCAACATCAATATATGAGTTATATGTATCTATGTAAGGACCAAATATTAGATGTATTAATGTCTAAGGCATTTAAAAGATGTTACTGACATCATGATTCAAAGTGGACTGATGATTTTTTTGTACTTACAAAGTGAGGCTCCCCTGGTACCCAGGCTATGTCAAAGACAGCATTCTCATGTGCCAACCATTCTGCAAAAATACACACACGATAAGCTGCAGATATTTCTTTATAAAATATATATATATATATATATATATATATATATATATATATATATATATATACACACACACACACACACACACACACACACACACATATAGTGAACAGAACTACTTTTAGGGAGGTTCTACACATACCTTTGAGGAGTGGCATTTCCCGGCTCTCTGTGTTATAGATCCTAACAATGCCTTCTTCATTAGCTACTGCAAGGATGTTCTGCATGTGCCCCGCTGAAGAGAGACACGTTGGTTAGAAGGATAAATGGCAACAGCGCTGCTGTGTATCATCTGAGGTTAATACGGCATGTACAGGTGGGTTACCAGAGGAGAAAGCCAATCCAAACGGTGGCACAGAGTCACCCAGGTTGCCATAGGAGATGTGTTCATCTTGTCGGACACACTGGTAGCCTCCCAACACAGAGCTCAGGGGGTACCTGGGCCAGGAGTCTGCAGGGAGGGCTGGGGACATCCAAGAAGAAAGTACATTTAATCAGACACTGTACTTAAACTGTAAACTATTAATACTGACTACTTAGTGAGTTTACTCCATGGCATTCCAACACATCTATCTGATGGCTGTAGTTTCTGACTATGTTTGACTTCTCACTCATGACTTTTAAATGAATAAAAGGCCGGGCAGTGACTCAATATTCTCATTAATCGACTTTCAGTAGTCTACTATAGTAAATGTTAAAATAATGTTCTCTTCTTAACACAGTCTGCTATGCAAATGATTGATTACAAACAGATTCGAAATTAAAACTATAGTTACTAGTTAGTTTTTCTTATTTTAAGAGTTATAATGCAAGGGTAGAGCACAGGACATTGCATCGATCCGTTTTTAATTATTATTTGGCCTACATTTTGTAAAAAAGTACACTTATCAATATGGTGATATTGATTCCAGATAGGTTAAAGAAAGGTTTTTTACGTTTATTAACGTAACAAAACGTTACATTATTAACTTAATCTAACGTATGTGAGCTAGTTTGGATCGTTAAATGTAACTATATGACAACAGAAATAGAAACTGACCAAATAAGATCCATCTGTAAACTGCAGTGGGATGAAAAATCTAAACTTCACATGGCAAAAAGGTGAACTTTACATCACTCTTGATGTTAACCTAGCTTAAGTTTAGATAGCACAATAACTCACAAGGCGCACCCAGTAACGTTAACCCCCCCCCAAATCTTCCCAAACACATTGATTTTCTCACCATTCTGCCTTCGTCTGCCCACTCCTCTGTCTACTATTGAGCGGAAAAGCATCCCTTAACTCAAGTAGAGGACGATCTCAAATGACTTTAAATAATCCAGAAGTTTGCCAGATCGTTAGCTGGTGGTCTTTTCCGCGCTGTTGCTGCAGCTGTGTTTCCCGCGAACAGCTCGTCGCACAACAGGGACTGAATCCCCCGCTAAACTTGCGTTAAGCGCTTCCATTGGTTGAAACAACCACTTCCTCTTTAGCGTCACATCCACATCCGCATCCTGTAAAGTTTGCCTTAATAAAACTAATCCATTCTTTTAAAATTAATAACGTTATGAGAACGGCCCAGCCGGGTAAACTGATCAGTGATAGTTAAAACTGGATAAACGTAACTTTTGTTTTGGATAGAAGTATTCACGTACTTTACGTAAGTAAAAGTACTAATAACACACTGTAAAAATACTACATTATCCTGCATTGATAGTGTACCTTAAGTAAAAGTATGTAGGCAAATGTGACTGCACTCAATGCAGTAAAATGTCCCCTCTGAATGTCAATCAACTAGCCTAAATGTTTAATAGACTAATCATTACAGCTGTGCTTGAATGACTTTGGTTAGTTCAATTCATGACGAAACATATTTTACAAGCCCCCCCCATATGTTTTGTAAGGTAGTAGTAGAAAGTGGCATTAAAAGATGACTCACATAAAGTACACAAAGCCTACTTCAAAACTGTAATGCCTACATTTCTTTTTAATAGTTTATGTACAGGCATGACTTTGTGATATCAAACTAGTTTGACAATAATTGTTCGATACCAAAAATATCCAGTATCCATCTCAGTGTGATGTGAGAACTTTAGACGCCCAGTGCAGATACACTGAGGTGGACTTTTCTGTGAAGTGGAAGACATCTTGGGTCCAGCAGTTAAACTTTGAAATAAAAAGTATTTACATATTCATAGATTCTGTAGTTTTCAATAAGAGAAAATGACCACATGTTCTTTTAAAAATGTTTTTTAAATTCAATTGAACATTTTTGTGGAAAACCCTTATCAGAAAGACATTGTTATTCTAAGCATAAGTATTTGTGTGTCTTATGACATGTCTGTCTTTTGTTAAACAAAATGTACCAAAAGTACTGCAACCAAAAAAAAAAGTAGTCATGTAAGTAGCTTACAACATTGTTATAATTCTGCATCATTACTGGTGGATTATTGATTTTAGATTTTAACATAATATACTGTTGGGTAATACTCATATAAAACAACACATCACACTTTAAATACAGACTGATTTTAAACAATTTTTTCATTTGTGTAAAGTTGTAAATAATCAATGAATAAAGGTCCAGCTGCCAGAAAGCCAGAAGAAGACAAAATGCAGTATACAGAGAATCAGGTAAACACTAATAGCACATGAACATCAAGTGAATAAACTTATGAAGATAAAAAAAATAACAAACATACAAAGCAATACAAACGGTGAAACCAAAAATCATTTAATTGAAAATAAATAAATAAAAAGTGGTATATGAAAACCTACATTTACACTTAGACAGAGGTTTCAGGGAGGAAAAAGCTCTACAGTTTCCCCCACGTTTAATACTTTTTTGTTATCCAACGATCTAAGTGACTTCAGTAGAGATTTAAATTCTATGAGAAACAGTACAAAATTAGGAGATGAATCAGAAAATGTCTGCTTGTGAAAGAAGAAGAAGAATTAAGCTTCTAAATATAATACTTTACGTGCGCTATATTGTGAAAACGAAAGCCTGTAGACCGGAAACATTAGTGCTGTAACGCTCGGTTTGAGTCACTCCCCCGATGTACAGCGAGTGCAGATTTGAGTCGCGCATGCGTCACTTTGCGACGAGTAAAGCTGTGGGTTGCTTACCTTTGCGACCAGTAACTAGCATACAAATGCTAACGAGAGACTTCTGTAATGTCAATACAGTAAAAATGGACCTACTTAACCAAGTTCGTTCACTGCTGACTACAATTTAGCAATCAAGGAATGGCGTTTTGAGCTAACCTTAGCAACCAAACAATAATAGATTTTTAAATGACTGCTAACTTAGCTACAAGCTAGACAACAAGCTAGAAATCAAACACAACAAAGGCTCTGACTTAAATGGCGTTTTGAGCTAACGTTAGCAATTAAACAATCATAAAGAGCTAAAGTGTTTTTTGACATTATTCCCATTTTCTGTTATTGTTTGTAATGAGAAACATTTATTATGTCATGGATTTCACACATTTCATTATGACAGTTATGCCGTAAACCGTTTCAATCTGAGCATGCGCGACTCAAATCTGCACTCGACTCACATTGGGGAGTGACAGCGAGCACTCGCCGTCTGTACAATGAAATGCTAACAGCTCAAGTTTTTTTTTCAAGTAAAATAACCACACAATAATGTCGCTTTCAACTGCACGTTCATTCTTGTCAGAGGCTTGTTATGGCGAACAAGAACTCGACGCCAATTCCGCTCTCATGGAGCTGGACAAAGGTGCGTAAGCTAGCTTGCTTTCAAATTAGCATTGGTTGTCACCGTGTGTTGTGTCTTTTGTGGGCTTTGCTAAATATTAATGAATATGTGAAATGTACCTGTTTTGTTGTGATCAGTGAAATGGCTTGAATTCCAGGGTTGCGGTCGGGAAAGCTGGGAGAGCAGTGTGAGGCTGTGGTACTCTTCCCCAAACTCTTCCAGAAGTACCCTTTTCCCATCCTCATCAACTCTGCATTTCTCAAGCTAGCAGACATCTTTAGACTTGGGTATGGATGCTTTGTAACTCGGTACTAAGACTCATTGACTAAATACAATTTTGTGGACAGCTTATCTCCATTTTCGCTGATTGCTCAGTATACCTAATCAAAAGTATTAGTCTTTTACACAATTATAACAGTAATACATCTTAATATTACACACACTTCTCAATAATACACAATACAATTCAACAGGACGACTAACTACATCCTGAAAAATGTTCATAAAGTTGAATGAAACAGTTTCAACTAAAACTGAACATTATAGCTTTCATAAAGAAAGGAGTAAATTCAGAGCTGGTGTATTTCTTTCACTAACATTTCTTTCACCTAGTTATATCTTATAAACTGACAAACGAGTACATGTCAGGTAACACTACTCATAGTTACCTAGTTAAAGCTGCTTGCTTTTATCCATGTCATGTATTATTTATGATTTCGTTATTTCTTTTATTTTTTTTGCGGTTGGTAGTACTTGGAAAGCAATTTGAAGACATAAAGAAATATTTTAAACGTTGAATAAACGTACCAGGTTTCCATGTTTAGCATGGTGGCAAGTGTCTTTTTTTTTTCAGACAAGGGCACGACTCCAGAGAGTCACAGACTTAATGTAAAGTCCAACAGTTTCTATGATAATGGAATCGTGGACACAATTGCAAAATTGAGAATTTATTAAAGCTCCTATACAGATTCCATAGAGCCCTACATTAGATCACTGCCAATAGCTAACTGAAGATTTAAAAATATGACTAAGTCTAAGTTTCTAACTAAGCCACCCCAATGTAACCGTAGTTTAAAAACATGTCTTAAAAATACGTTTAAAAATAATTCCCAGTGGTTTAGGCAAGCCTCTTGAAGTACACTGGGGAAAAACCCCAAATACTATGTATTAAATGAAAGATTATAAATTAAAAGTAAGTATTCATTAGTAACATGTCTATGGTGTGTGTTATTGGTGAAACTGGTTTTATTACAGTACCAATCTCTGTTTCTAAAACTTGTCTCTCTGATTTCAGGAACAATTTTCTGCGACTTTGTGTGCTGAAAGTAACTCAACAAAGTGAGAAACATCTCGAAAAGATCCTCAATGTGGACGAATTTGTTAAAAGGGTGTTTTCGGTCATCCATAGCAACGACCCTGTGGCCAGAGCCATCACTCTGAGGTAATAATTCTTAATGTACTTAATAAAAAGGACGTTTTAATCTTTTGCTGGTTGGTAAAGGATTTCTAATTTAGAACGAACAGACAGACATCTGCTGATGTTATCCTCCTTTTCAATCCCAAAAGAATAAGTGTTACTTGCTTGCCAGTTTATCTGAGGCTTAAAATAGCTATTTCCCTGTTGGTTTATTCAGGATGCTTGGTAGTTTGGCTTCCATCATCCCAGACAGGAAGAATGCCCACCACAGTATTCGCCAAAGTTTGGACTCCCATGACAATGTAGAAGTGGAGGCTGCCATATTTGCTGCTGCAAGCTTCTCTGCACAGTCAAAGTAAGGAACGTTCCCGGTCCACCTGAGCAATGGTACACATACTATACATGGTATGCTGTTTCGTATGACATAAATCTGGTCTGTTTTCAGAGACTTTGCAGCAGGGATTTGCAACAAAGTCAGTGAGATGATTCAAGGTAAAAATCTTTATTCAGTACTAAAAAGGTCACATATCACATTTAGTAAAACAACAGTTGTCTGGATTACCTTTTTTTTTTTTTTTTAAGTTTTGAGTATTTGGTAAATCTTCCAAACAACTATCCAAAATTTCAATAACAACAAATTGAAGGCAGAAACAGGTAATTAATAGTAAATGTTACCAAAAATGTCATAGTTACGACAACTTTTAGAACCTGAGCAATAGCATGTGCTTAGTGTGAACATTGTAACTCACACCAAAATTAATACAGTCCATTTAATAATTAAAATAAACATGCAACTCTGAAAGTATTGTAGAGAAGTATCTGAATGTCTGGAGAGAAAGAGAGATACACACACTGTAAATAGCATTGTTCAGCAGATAGCTGTTGGTATGCTGTTTTTGTTTTGTCTATAGAGTTATCATTCCTCCTATGTCTTAACCTCAGGTTTAGACACTCCAGTGGAACTGAAGCTGAAGTTGATCCCCATGCTGCAGCACATGCACCATGACGCCAGCTTGGCCTCAAGCAGCAGAGAGCTTCTCCAGCACCTAGTCAACTCTTACCCCTCCACCCCAATGGTCATCGTCACCCTGCACACCTTCACCCAGCTGGCTGCCTCCTCCCTCATCGATATCCCAAAGCAGGTAGAACCATGACAGAGCTGCAGCTCATTGTTACTTGTGAGATACTGTAATGGTAGGTTCACACATAGAAATGTATATGATGTAGCCTTTTGCTCTTATTGTCTAATCTAAATCTAAACTAGCTAACTGAAGTTACTTTTGAATTGATTCCTTATCTGAATAGTTGCAGCTTCTCCTTCAATACCTAAAGGATGACCCCAGAAAAGCTGTGAAGAGACTTGCAACTAATGACCTGAAGCTTCTGGCAAAAAAGGCGCCTCACCTTTGGATCAGAGAAAACACTCAGGTAGAGTTTCAGAGGTTGATGTTTGCACTCTAGGGTTGTCTACATGGTTTAAAATCTGTGGGTAATTAATTGTGTTTCATCTCTGCAGACCCTGTGTGAATGTGCCCTGACCAGCCCTTACAACAGTTTGAAGCTGGGGATGTTGGCTGTCCTCTCCACCCTCTCTGGGACAATTGCAATCAAGCAGTACTTCAATAATATGACAGGTTTGGTCCACTTTTAAAAACAACAAATATTTTCTCGTTACAAAGTGAATTTCTTTTAACTGGAGTCTCCCCCCTCTGGCAGTGAGAGCAATTACACAAACACTGATGCATAATAATGCTGCATCACTGTAGCCTCTCCCCCCTTCCTGCCTGTCATGTTATTGGTAATAAAGGAAGACTGACATACTGTGTAACCAATCAGAATAAGCAGTGCTAAGCTCTGAGGAACTGTAAGTGAGTGAGCAAGGTTGGTTAACAGAGTTGTGTACTGCTCATGTAATGAGGATTTTGGGGAGTTAATAAACTACTTATTCTGAGGACAAAAAGCTGTTCAGACATCCTTCACGTGCCACACGACAGAAACCAACTCTAAAATTCTGGTGTACTGAGAAATACAGAGTGATATGCTTAATCAGCATTGTGTATATTTGTTTGTCAAGTGCTTGAATGTAAAAAACATGTATTTATAAGTTAAAGTTTCGCACTCCAGCATTGAGTATGTAAGAATTAGATTTTAACCAGGCTTTAATTGCAGGTTTCCATTGCCATTATTTCTCATTCATTGAATCAGGGAATGAATCTCAACTGATGTGTTTTCCTCTCCAACATTCTTCTCAGGTGGCTCTTCGGTTCCCCCCTTGCTCACTGACCTGGTTAAACTGGCACAAGAATGCTGTTACCATAGCAACCTGGCAGTGGCTGCTCATGGGGTGATAGTGCTCTCAAACATTGCCATTTCCTGTCCGGAAAAAGGTTAGTTACAAGTCATGCCTTGGGTTAGGGATTGTTCTAATGCCAATAGCTCATTAATAGCTGCATCTCTTTCACCCCACCGATGTGAAGTGTTTCTGTCTCTCTCCTCCTCAGATATAGTACAGTTGGAGCAGGACACAGTTTTGGGAGTGGAGTCCCTTTTGATGCTTTGCAGTCAGGACAGCAGCCCCAGCACTCAGGCCACGCTCAAAGTAAGAAGAAGACAACTTCACAACCACAAGGCAGATGGCATTGTTAGGATCAATATGTCAGGAATAGGGCTCGGATCCGAACCTCATTTGGTACCAACCCAAATGTGTTCGGATCACATAATGTAGAAAACTCTCCTGTTACCTAAGCTGGCAAAGTTGTTGTATGATTGCTTGTGTATATAAAACAATAATCTTACATTGGAGAAGGGTCTGGCGGGTCCACACAGTATTCCGGGATAGGAGAAAAACTTGATCTGGTTTATTGGCATTTCTTTAAACCAATCCAAATCGTCATGGGCAGCAGCAAGCTCCGCCCGGAGCCGCTGCAAAATAGCCTCGGGAAAGAACTTGTTTTAGTGAAACGTGTACGTTCAAAAGTTCCATTAGCCGTGTGAGAGAGAACTCAAATTGGACAGGTAGTCTAGCTAGCGGTCTCAATCTACCCTGCAGAGATCTGAGAAGCAGTTATCCACAGTCCTCATAAATCGACCAGAGTTTAACATTTCAACACAAAGAAAGCAGAAGGAAGCGGACATTTGCGAAAACACAACACAAAATGGGTTAAATGTAGGGAACAAATTTCACTGCACATTGTACTCGTCGCACTACTTCGCATTTAGGATGCAGTATTTGACCAAAAAATGTATCAAAACTCTGTTTACGTTTGTGTTATTTGATACCAAAGCATTGATAAATGTGGTGTCCATCTTTAATATCTGTTGAGCAAATCATTGCGACTAACAAGGGTAAAGTTATTTGGGAATCATTGCTCAGTAAAGCTTATTTTTTACAACTTTATTTAACACTGACAGCCATAATACCAGCACACCTTACCTAAATCATCTAACTCACTGCCATCCACCTCCTGGAAATGTACGTAACTATGATTGATTTACAATCAACCAGCCCTCATCCCCTTTATGACTTTACAATCCCCATCCTTAAACGTCCATTTTTGTTTCAACCCTAGACAGCTCTCACCTCATTGGTCAAACTGCTGAAAAATCGACCCCATCTCAGCCAATCGGTGGTGGAATTCCTGCTCGGCCAGCTCCACTTATCCTGTGACTCTTCTCGCGTTCTCATGTGCCACGCTCTGGCAGCCATCGCCACCCACCTGCCGGTGTTGGGCGACGGCATGCTGGGAGATCTGGTGGACCTCTACAGAGTGGCCAGTCACTCCTCCACTGACAAGCAGCAAGAGCTTCTGGTGAGAGATTGTGCATGAGTCAGCTGCTGTTTAGA
This sequence comes from Etheostoma cragini, assembly GCF_013103735.1. Taxonomy (NCBI): domain Eukaryota; kingdom Metazoa; phylum Chordata; class Actinopteri; order Perciformes; family Percidae; genus Etheostoma; species Etheostoma cragini. Next base: position 7,424,229 of record NC_048424.1, read on the forward strand.
CAGTAAATTAAATCTTTAAGGGTCTCACAACACTTAAAGGTAGCTTTTATGTTTTAAACACAGGAGACTCACAACAGCATTTACATGACAATTAAGTAGTAAATGTGAACTTTTTTCTTTCTTTTTTTTTTTTTGCCTGTGCATTATTGCTAACCCACAACTATTTAAGATCACATTGCATTCAGCTCATAACACTCACCTCTCCCAATGTGATTGCTGCAGGTTTCCTTGGCAACAGTGATTTTTGTTGCTAGCCAGTCGTCTTTGTCAGCCGAAGTGAAGACTGTCATCCAACAGCAGCTGGAGAATGTTGCTAATGGCTGGACGGTGTACCGCATCGCGCGACAAGCCTCACGCATGGTAATCTCTTCTGCTTGTTCATAACCAGAGCTATACTATAAAATGGCTTAAAGTCTTTTGTAGAACTGGTAAAGGTCTTCCTAGGCAGTAGCATTTACTTGTTTAAATTAAATTGTGTCAAGAGTTAAAGAAGCCACAGACATTGTACTGCCAAATCCTACACCCAAAACATAATGAAAAATGATCATTAATCTGCAGGGATGCCACGAGTTCTCCAGCGAGCTGTACCAGAGTCTGCGGACCCGTGTCGCATCAGAGCACTTCTACTTCTGGCTGAACAGCCTGAAGGAGTTTTCCCAGGCAGAGCAGTGCCTGAGTCACGTGGAAGACGGAGACTACAGTGGAGCCATGACCGCCATCGCTGAGGCACTACGCTCCTACCAAAAGGGCATTGCTTCCCTCACAGTCAGTTATCTTTCAGGCATCTGCTTGTCAAAAAACATGAATACAATTCCTCTTACTACACCAAGAAGCTTAAGGCTGTTTTTACAGTTGACGCATTTAAGCAAGCGCCAATGTGACATCAAAATGACGTAGATCTCGCTGGCACGCCAGGATTTTGATTGCGCGTCCAGAGGTCATGCACCACTCTATTTTCTTCAGCGGCGATGCAGAAACAGGAAGGCTGAACAAGCTCAAGGGCAGCCGGATGCCAGAACTCTGAGTGACTGCAAGTCCCACTTGTAAACTTACTGGGTTAAGATTAGTGCTTTTATGGTGAAAGAAAGGCTTGAGCCGACGAAGTAGGTCATTGAATCAGACCGGAGCATTAACGCCAATACTGCTGCCTGTTCTGCCGTTAAACACCTTTTTTTTTCTTCTCTTCCATAGAAATAGCAAAGTCGCCAAAGTAGCCTTTGCTCATTAGCCCCACATCTGCAACTAGTGTCGCCAGCTCAGGTGTGGCTACTGTAAAACGGTCATTAGCTGCTCACGCTCCGTCTGAAGAGTCATGCCATGGAAGCTGATTTCATGGCATCTTAAACGGTTAATGGATTAAGTCACCTAATACCTGATCCTAACTTGTTAGGCGTCAACTCAGTGAGACCTATGTCAATCTTCAGCTGTAATGTTCATGTGCTGTTATCTGATTAATTCGTCCCCTCTAGGCTGCCAGCACTCCTCTGAGTCCGCTTACATTCCAGTGTGAGTTCATCAAGCTGCGGATCGACACCCTGCAAGCCCTGTCACAGCTCATTTGTACCTGCAACAGCTTGAAAACCAGCCCTCCTCCTGCCATTGCCACCACCATCGCCCTCACCTCGGGCAATGACCTACAGCGGTGCGGCCGCATCGCCATGCAGGTAAAACACTTAAAGTGGCGTAGGTACAGTCGGTCTGCACCTGCAGGAAAGGGGTCCTTTTTCCAAGGCAAGAGGTAGTCATGTTGTAACAACATGCCATAGCACACCACACACTCACCAAATTTCTTGATGGCATCAATTTGTGAAAGTGTAGGGGAAGTTTTGACAAATTATTAATCAGGACCTATACTTAATGTGAGGGAATGAGGTGATTAATGGCCCAGGTGTCCAAATGTAGTTACTCAACAGTCTTTTTCTTTTTCCCAGATGAAGGTATGTATGGACGAGTTCAGAAGTCTTGCAGCTCGCTACGCCGATTTACACCAGTCGTCATTTGACGCTGATTATGCAACCCTTCGCAATGTGGAGCTGTATCCTCAAACATGCCTCAGTCACATCGCACTTTGGTCTTTTTTGACAATCCTGATTTCTCAGCTCTAAGGTCTTCTTTCTTCAATGATCGGCCTTTTTTCTTTAACTGTTGACTGCTCAGACAACAACAGAGCTGTTTGCTGGTCTCCCATGTTATAGAAGCGCTGATACTGGACCCACAGGCAGCCAGGTGAGAGCTGTTGTAGTCCACAAAGGTAGAACAATGTGAATTAATTTGTTTGGTGTTAAGAAGAAATTTTAAAATTGAATTTAGTCTAGATTTCTTTAAGTATTATTTCCAATATTTAACTTGGGTTAGAGGATTTTTTACTGGCTTGACATATGAGAACAGGTCTCTGAGGTAGACTGCCAGAAAAATGTGAGGGTAAATGTCAAGGTAGTTTAAATGTATCATATTATATTTGTCAAAGAATGCAGATTATCAATGCATAAACCAACTACAGAATGGAATGTACTATTTTTTGTAAGCTGCACGTTTGACTTGAATGATACCTTCATATGTGTAAATGCATTTTATTTAATTTATGATAAAAAGTTTTTTTTTATTGTACCATGTTCTTAAGTTTTTTTCTATTGAAAGTGCTTCGCCATAACACAAATTGCCCAAATGCATTCTTCTGGCAGTTTGTCTGTAACAGATTCTCTCTCTTTCTGTAATCTAGTTTTCAGGAGTATGGCACTCTGGGGTCGGTCCAGACAGAGAGTGAATATGAGCGACTGATGATGTCAGTCTTCAGCCGTGTGTTGGAGGAAGTGGAGGGCCTCACCAAGAAACACCCTCCTGTTTCGCACCTGGTAAGATTAATGTAGAAAACCTTGGAAGTTACTTAGGCTAACAGTTTAGCTGCATGGTGTCCAAATTGGCATATGGCTGACAAATGCTCTGCTTTTATCTAGTATAAACATGTAGTGTATTTGACCTCAACTTCTTTTGCTGTCATGCTTATTCTTGTTATCTTTGGAGTTTGTTTTTAATTTATTTTAGATAGTTTTGGACTCACTTATACCTGTTTATGCTTCTTAACTGGATATTGTCCAACACCGACATCTAGGCCTGTTAATGTCTTTTTTTTTATCTCAACAAGACTTTAACCTGAATATTATATTTTTTTGAATGACAAATTGCTCATGTCAACAATTTGAACGTATTGTTTTCTGTTATGGATTTGCAGCATACAGGCTGTCTCTGTGATGCTGTCATAGCTTTGCTCAAGGTCCCGCTATCTTTCCAAAGGTATTTCTTCCAAAAACTCCAGTCAACAAGCATTAAGGTACAATAACTCTTTTTAAAATGACTTTAATTAGAAAAGTACAAAACAGTGTGTGTCCCAATTCATGCCAAAAAGAATGTAAGACATTACGAATGATAGAGCTCACTCTACTACTTTCTAAGTACTACTAAGTAAATGTGTGTATTACTAATGTCTGAGAGCTATGATTCATCTCATTAGATAAATAAATGTGGTACACTTTACAACTTCCTCTTTGTAGTTTTATTAGATTTACATAACAACAACATACATAAGTGTACAGGATGACTTTGATTGTTAATAATCACTTCAACAAGATTTAAGAATGGGAAAGCCTCCTAACTCTGTATTTATATGACCATATAAAGATCAACCTTTTGGCAAACTCCCGTACACCTGTTTCAACATACAGTGCAAAGGAACATACAGTGCAGTTGCAGCTATATACAGCAGTCTCTTTAGCTCTGTTAATGCTGGCCCCTGTACATCTTTATTTTTCCAGCTAGCCCTGTCTCCTTCCCCACGAACGCCGAGTGAACCGATCCCAGTGCAGAGCAGCCAGCAGCTCACTCTAAAGGTGGAGGGGGTGGTGCAGCATGGTACGACGCCAGGACTCTTCCGTAAAATCCAGTCTGTCTGTCTCAATGTGACTTCAGTCCTCCAGAGCAAGACAGGACCTGACTACAAGGTACTGAGTGTTTGCCTTCATCTTTGGTTACTGCTCAGACAGTTAGGGAAATGTAAATATTTGAAAATCATAGAAATCTGAACTCCATTCTCCTGTGCTATTATTATACCGTATATTCTCCAGAGTATTTTGCTCTTTGGTCCATGTATTGAAGCTCATACCTGGTATTTCTAGCCTGCGTAAGGAGTGCAAACACAGCTACATACTGTTTATTCACAGATAATGCTAGTTCTGACATTTGTGCCCCCATTTGTTGTGTTGCTGCTCCAATGATAAGAATCCCTACTTTGCCTTGTTTTTCCTCTTTTTTAGGTTCCACTCGACACTAAAACTAATGAGATCGAGCAGCGCGTAGAACCCCACAATGATTATTTCAGCACCCAGTTCTTGCTAAATTTCTCCGTCTTGGGCACTCACAGCGTCACTGTGGAGGCCTCTGTGGTGGATGAGAGTGGCATCGAGTGGAAGACCGGACCCAAGACAACTGTGTCAGTCAAATCCCTGGAGGATCCTTACTCCCAGCAGCTGCGTCATCAGCTGCAGCAGAGTGGAGCTCAGCCTGCTCCACAGAGGAGTGCATACGCTCGCTTCTAGCGGATGTTCTCTCAGTGCTTTAGTGTCAACGCCGTTATAGCTTGTGTACTTGACCTGTTTTGTATTGTGGAAAATGAATATGTACATTACACAATCAATGATTAAAAGACCACATTTAATTTTAATGTTGCCCATTAATTGTTACCTCAAAACAATGTTGACCAGCTACAAAGGACACACAATAATGCAGTTGAGACATACACCCTAAGTCCACACATTTTTGGCTTTAAATATAATCTGATGGTAAAGATTTCCAGCAGAAAATGCTTTGTTTTCTTGTCTATATTTTTTATCCAATAGTATTTCATTAAGGACAATTTAGTATTGGAAGAGCTTGGATTTTCCATATCATCTGTTCTACACAAAGTGTAATAACGTAAAGATCCGTCAGGGGGCAGACCAAAGTCATTAAATGGACATTGTCTGAAGAGCACCCAAACCTTTCATGTAAATTCAAAGCATTTAGACTTTTGGAATAGATAGTTTTATGTTCATTCCTATAGTGTAACATTTAAGCCACGAAATATATTTGTTTTTCCTCCAACATTGACAACACTCTAAACTATCTCACATTCTGAAATACAGTAACATAACATAATAATCATAATAATGATGGTGATGCAAACTCAAATAGCCCACGCTGTTTCCGGATAAATGCATCGATTTTAACGAACACACGCATACACACTGGTGATGTAATAGGGAAAGAACTCGCTGCCGGGATTGACTCGAGTCCTGGTGATTTAAAATGAAGTCATAAGATTTTTTTTAAATTAGAAAAGCGTTATTGTCCCTAAAACCTTCAGCGCCTGACATCAGAGAGTCTGCGCAGTTAACGGCTAAAAGCTGGCGTCAGATGGACACGAGCGCCAAGTGAGAGAATAAAAATAGAAGTTCCGTATCTGGTTTTCAAAATTAAACGTTAACTAAACATACAATGTGATAGTTCTGTATACCTTCAAACCAAAGAAATCCATTTAAAAATGTGACCTAATGTTGAACGTGAGTAGTAGCAAATTCAGAGGAAGACTTTCTTCATTTGGCATCACTAAAAAAAGCCAGCGCTTATGTAAATAAATTGCAATATTGAATTGAGAACCACCACTTAAATGTGCCCCTTTTATTTTGAAGGTAACGGAGACTTACTTAGCCTTTTGATCTTTTGTGTACATAGACGCTGTGTGAATCGTCTGGAGAAACGTAACGGGTTCTGCCAGCATAGGAGCAAAAGACCGCTGTTCTTCATATTTGATGTGCATATGTCGTTTAGAGTTTGTGTTTGCGTTTTTGTAACCAGCAACGTTGATCCCAGGCGCGGCCAAAACCGCCTCTTGTCATTATTCGCTAATGGGAGCTCAGTAGCTAGCTAGCTAACTTGACGATGATGATGATGCATCAGTGGAATTATCCCGGTGTCTCTGACTGAGATGGAGCCAGCGACGCTCAAGTGGAGTTGCTTGCTAGCTAGCTAGCAAGCTAGCTAACGGTGCCCGCCGGGGTTCACTGTGCACGAGCAGCCCTGGATAACGTTAGCTAAATGGGTGCTACTGCAGCTTATCACACAGGGTTTCTTGTAACGTTACGAGACATTTCCACCCACAGATTTGAGAGAGACTGACCATGCCAACTAGCAAAATATGCTAACTTGACCGTTTAGGTTAGCCACACGTGACACCGTTTATCTCTCTCAAACAATTAGCTACATTCTCTGGCCGCCCTTGGATGCTCCAGTGACATTAATTGGGTGAGTAACATGAACAACCAGACCTTTTACTAAATTACAGGGTCGGGCTGTATTTTGAATGAGGAGAACGAATGTTGCGCTTTGCACCAGCCTGCAGACACCCGAGTTTGGTATTTTCTCATAGAATATCTGAATACTTCAGCTTCTTCGCTACCTCCGTTATGTGTGCCAGTATGTTTAGCAGTAGCTAATGTTATATCCCACGCTTGCCACACCTCACATATTTCTTAAAGTCTGTCCGTTACGCTAACATAGCCTACTGCTAGCTAGCATGTCGGTGCTCGACCACGTCCCGTGCGACTGGTCCTTTTATGGTCCTTTCTTTGCATGCTTTAACGTTACTGTAAAGGCTATGCAGCTAGTTAGCCGACAGACACGAAAAACAAATAGCCAAATTTCAGAATTAATCCCCTAAATAGCTATCAAAAGACCGCGTTCACTACGGGTGTGTTACATTAAGATGCCATTAAATAGCCTTTCCCTGGCCGAAACCTGTTAACGGCAGACACTGTATGCCGTAAAATGAGGTTATTTGTGTCCTGTTTAGAGCTTGGTTTGTTTACAGTAAGGATAAGGTTGTATCCACACTTGGCTCGATTAGTCTTTTGTGAAACAAACAAATCAAACTGCGATGCTAACTGCTGCTGTCTCTCTGTTGCAGACGGTGTGTATCAGGATGGCACAGCTCTTGGACGGGGCCGGAAAGCTGGGCTTGGTTCTGCTCAAGTCTGTGATCCGTTTTGTTTTTATGTTTTTTAACAACTGTGTAGCCATCCCATCCTACTGCTTATATCTGGTGCTTCTCCAGCCGCTGAGAATATGGGACAGCTCTACTTTCTGGCACATCGAAGGAATCATGTTCAAGTGGTTGCTTGCCATGGTGTCTTCATGGGGCTGGATCGCAGGTTATACAGGTAAGATAGTTAACGATTCATATACATAGCCATTGTTCCACGTGTTGCCTTGCATGTAAAGCATGTTTTGCTTACTGGACTCAGTAATAACAGCTTACTGATGGGTAAGCATGGACAAGATTGCTACAAAACCAGTGAAGTTGCTCTCTAGTTTGTGCTTCATGTATCTACTTTTGAGACAAAGAGATACACACCTGTTTCAATGAAAAATAAAAATTGTTTAACGTGTGCTGCTCTTCTTAAAGACTCTTCCAGCCATCTGAATGAAAACGTGTTCCGTTTGCTACATGATAAAAAAGGCAGTTTGCTAATCCAAACAAAGATGGCAGCCATAAAATTACATATTTATTTGCTTAATTCATACGTGAACCAAAATGTAATTATTTTAGTATTTTTGATTTATAGATATGATTTGATACTGTTTAATATTTTCATATAAAATTACATGCCAATATCTTCTGTTGTACAAAAAAGCAAGTAAAGGCCAATTATGTTTTTGTCGTGTAGCAAAAATCGATATATTTTTTTCTTCATCCAGATGGTTAGAAGAATCTTTTAAGGATTTTGGAAATGTATCTTCAGATCAGCAGTAAATGTTGTTAAACAACCATCGGTGCTTTTCAAACATTGTCAAGATGGCAAATTGTGCACAGAGTCACCTGGTCTTGAAGAAGAACACAACCTTTGGAGTTTGGCAGCATTTGGGGTTCCGACCTAATGAGAAAGGAGAGGTGTTTCAGTATTAGTGTTTGGTATTCAGTTTCTGAGCGGTGTAGGCACTAGCCAACAGTTTGGTGACGCCGTCTGAGCATTACGTCATAATTTTTAATTAGTCACGCCAATACCATATACTGTGGTAAAATATATATATTTTTAAAATCACACACTGGTGCAGCATTATGCCGGTATTGTTTAGTTCAAAGTGTGCATAATATCGGATCTTTTAGAACAGCACTGCAGAAACTTAGTAAAAGAGTCTAGTGAATCGTAAACTAGAACTGCAAGCAGTTATGACGGGGTCCAAGCCTCATTGTGCTAGTCAACGGCGGAGCTTGCGAAAGCGGAACCCAAAGCGTGACGTGGGGAGGCAAACATCCGGAAATATTGAGAGGTGTGAGCCACAAGGTCGGCGGTACATTGCCGTTGTAAATATCCCTCTAAAGGATTTTCTGCCACCTCTGGTCAGTCTGATTCCATTTTCTGTAACAGCTTGTAAAACATCAACCCTGTTGTCATAGTCAATCTATAAACATTTTTTTCCCCAGAAAGAACTGGGCTATTAAAATAAATACAAAGCACGTTTTTTCACACAAGTCTAAGTGGAAATGGGCGTGTCCTATATCAAAATATTCAGGTGGATCCAGGGAACTTGTGGATATATGGTTTTTAAATGTACATTGGGAGTGATAGGGTCAAGTGTTTTTTCTGCCATAGTGCCACCTAGTGGTGGAAGTGGGTCAATTGTTGCGCCTGAGGTCTTTACGGAGTTTTGGACCAGTCCTGAAAATGGCAATCCGCCACCTTGTACGGTTTAGGCTGTAGCATGAGTTTTACGCGGAGAACAATAATAATATGGAGGAGGAGGAAAATCCTAATAAAAAAAATATGGTTCCACAGTCCTGCTGTGTGAACCGCATAGCTTTATAACCGCGGTTCCTAGCTTTCTCGGGCTTGGACCCCTAATAATAAGTGCTGAGCGATAAATAAATGTCTATCATATGTATTTGTTTATAGCACAGTGGCCTAAATACGTTACATCAAGATATGAATGGATTTAGTAATGATTGTACAGAGACAGCTCAACAAACACACTTATCTGACACTAGTAGAAGATCAGCAGGATATCATGAGTTGTTTGTTGGTTCCTCTCAGCTGGCTCATTAAATATCATGAAGTGATTCAGGCAGTCTGTGGTGCTTGGTTGCACTGAGCGGCAAGCAAAATGCTTACAAATTGCTAAGTGGTGAACATGGGGAGCAACAAGGCGCACTGATTAATAATGCAAAGCGTTCAGCCTATAGAACACCTGGTCTTGCATCAAGTAAAATGTGTTACAGACCTTGATTGACAGTGTTTAAAAGTTAGATACCACGTCTGTATGATGAAAATGGTGATTAAAGTTTAATTTAAGCTATTGACTAGAACAATCACTGTACTTTGCAGTCTAATACTTCCTCTGGTATATTTATTTTATGCACTTGTAGTTTAGATGTGTGTGTGTGTGTGTGTGTGTGTATATGTCTTTGGTCCAACCCATATGTGCTTCTCATCCTAAGGTAAACCAGATTTAAGCGAATGTGACCTTTTAGTCTGAACGTCATATCAGAAAATGTGCAACTATGCAGCTCCCGTGCATCATCGGTCAGTTATTAGGGAACCGTATCAGGCCACAAAATCTTTTTGAATGTCACTTTAACAGCAAAACTTGTGACAAATATAAAAAAGATTGCTTGTGGCCACAGGACAATGTGAATTTAATGTTAATACAAAGTTACGTTAAATTTTACTTTTTAAACAAACGACACACTAAAAAAATGTGTATTGGATAATGTATAATTTTATAATGAGCGACACTGTATGTTATGTATAAGCCCAGCTATGATGCAGTGTAGTCGCTTTATGACACGCCGGGCACAGCCACTTCATTAAAGTTTTCTCCATTTTATTTATATACTTCTCCACAAGCATTCCAATTTAAATCTTTGGTTTAGCTGTTTGGTAAATGTGGGTCAGCTCAGAAGGATGAATTGTGTTGGACTGCTGTCAGATATTGGTTGTATTACAAAAAACTGAACAAGATCAGGGCTTCAAATCAGTACGGAATAATAAATACTGGCAATATTAATTTAGCTTTAGATAAACAGCATTCAAGGGCAGTAGTCCTAGAGAATTTGAGTATCGGTGTTGTGACCCACATTCAAGGACACTTTGACAAGGCTGGTTCGATTAACACTTTTACCTTTCACGCACTATGCAGTCCTGTGTAACTACCCTGGGATTGTCCTTTTTGAATCTGGACAACACGCAACATTAAGATGCTTTTTCCAAGGTTGCAGTTTTACTCTCTCACTTACAGGGCATATTTTTCCTCATTCTTTCCAAGTAACGGCTGCAAATTATGTATGTATTGTATATGTGTCACTTGTTTTCAATGCAAACAATTTTCCTGCTTGTATGTTGTATTTACGGCATGCAAAACAAAAAATGTCACACTTTGTTTGTAGTTACAGATGGAACAAAGATTTTCTTTTGCTATGTTGTTCAGCCTGTACTTGTACTCAAAGACATGCCAAATGTATGTCAGGGAAACAGTGACACTCACTCACAGCTTGACACACTGCAGTCGGGAAGCAGAGCTTTGGTTAACATCAGAGATTGAGGATGTTGCATCACCTCCCCAGGAGAAGCATAACAATGGTGGTTTGTAGATATGATACAGTCACTATATAGAGACACATGCTGTGTATCCTTTTATCATTGGAACAATTTGGATAAAAAGACACAAAGTGATATGTAGGAGAACTTTCTAGACTGCCCACCCCGGACTTAGAAGTAAAATGTAATGCTTCTTCTTAGTTTGAATCATTAAGTGAAGCGTGAAGGCAGGGTTAAACAATAAGGGTTGCCCAACAGCCTGGGGTAAGGACTACACCACGTTGGGCAAGTAAATACTACAACCCACTTTCCCGTTTGGGTAAGTACAAGCTAAAGCAAAAAAGTGTTTTCTAGGGTGGAAGTAGAGCATGTGGATTAATCAAACAACTACAATGCTTTGCAAAGTTTTCCACAAGTTAGAAGCCAAGGTAGATAAAAAGGAGGCACCCTCCTTCCTAGACTCTAAGTTCTTGTTAGTTGCCAGGGTGAGACTGCAGCATCCGTAGTCTCGCTTTGCCAAATCCTCTTCCAAAGCGCGCCGATGGAGCATCCACAACAAAGTTGCTACACGCGTGTGTTGTGTCAAATAGCCAGATATCACTTCACAGAACAGAGGAGTTGCTAACGTTACATGCTGCTAAATTGTCAGTCATAGAAGCCCATGCTCATGCGGAGCTCTGTACCCAACTGACCCACACTTTTTCGGTCCTCTCTTGGCTTAAAGTAACTCACCATTACAGACCACACATTGTATACAGCCGTGGCCTGCTGGCCTGGTTAACGTTAGCAGGGTTAGCATGGCCGAGTTCGGGGGTTTGTTACGGCTCTGGTCACGCAACTATCAGAAACATGCCTCTTTTTTTTTAAGGTAGGGTAAAGATTTATCTCTGCTGTTATCAGAAAACATAGTGTTTCAACTTAGCATGTTTCCTTAATATCTGATGACACATTGGGGTCATTTTTGGAGTAATTACAGTAAATGTCATATTGGACCTTTTTTATACATAAAAAAAAAAAAAGATAACAGGCTAACCTTGGCCATGCTGATATCGCCATCATTAGCTTGACTGCTATGCTTAGCAGAGCATAATGAAGCCTTTCCCAGCTGTCTGTTATACTTTCTAATATAAGCTTCTTGCATGTAATCTATTGAGGCTACATTTCAGGATTAATCTGGATAATTTGAATGCTAAATTTATTTTGGAAACTGCCAGCTTCATGTGTTAAGACTGAATCATCCTGAAAAAACGACAGCTACACAAGTTGCCTAAGAAAGCCTCCCAGGTATGAATGTTTTGCAAGAAACGGTGTTATTTAGTGGTAATATTGTTATGTGGTAACTTGTATCGCCATTTGACCCCTTTTTCCATGTAGATGACAAAGTGTCCAGGCCTGATTATGTTGCTTTCTATTTGCTCTCGGAATTTCCGAGGTAAAAGTCGGATCTCCGGCAACCACAAAATCCCCTAAACCAAAAATCCAACATGGCTGCTCCGTGTTATGAAAGCTGTAGTCTCATACAGTTACAAGCACTTCTGTCTTCTGTCCATATTCTCTCTGTGGACAATGTTGTTACGCTCCTTTTTATGCACAAAGACAGTGTATTATTTTATAAACTGGTATTTTTAACAATGGCTAACCTGGCTAGAGCTAATGCAAGCAATGAAAATTTTGACTTGTAAATGCAACACATTCAAGTCGGGTTTGACGTCATTCCCAGCTTCCGAATTCCAAGGTAAATGGAATGCACTTTTAGAGACACACACACTACACAGAGAGGACACAAACAGGTGCACTTAAGCCAGCAGGATTAAGTCTTCATTGCATGTTCCATGAGGGGGTGGTCTGCTGGGTCGATGAAGAGATCAGAGAGGGGGACTTTAAAATTTCAGACTTTGCGCACTTGTTTCCCAGTTTTGAGTTATGCTATTTGAATCTAAAGTTTACATGAATCACAGAGCTGGTTATTCATGTCCCTGTGTACATTATCCAGACGTCTGATCCCTGTCAGCTTTAAATCTGACAGTCTTTAAATCTTTAACATTGACTTAGTTTTCATAGACTCCTTAATCTCTACTAGAGTTGCAATGGTTAGTTTTATAGTGGTTAGATTATTTGGATTGATATAAAATTCATCTGCAACTGTTTTGATTATCATTGAATCATTTACACTGCAAAATGGTGCTGCTTTTCCAGGTTTTACATTTATGTAAATAAAATATTTTGGAATATAGGATGAACAAACAGCAAGCTCTTAAACAAGCTAAAATTAACCTTTAGCGCCTCAACCCAAACAAAGTGAAAATGCATGTGGCAGGGCACTAGAGATTCACCAATTACAATTTTTAGGCCAATTCCGATTTTTCGTTGAATTTGACCAGACAATACTGATTTTAGGCGATTCCTATATGATTTTTGGCTAACCAATTCACAGCACACACAAATATTTATTTTCTATTTTTTCTTTAATAGAAATCCCCAACCTTCCCAACCAGGAAAGCATTTTAGACAGTAACGTTAGTACAGGGTGTCGGAGAAATACAGAGTCTCTTTATTATTTTTTAAACTTTTTTTTTTTTACTTCTGCGTCTCCTAAAGCAGCCAGCTAGGCGGCAGAGGTACCACAGCGTTTGCTAACGTTAGCTTCTTGTCTTATCTGGGGTCTGATAAACAGTTAATTCATCAAAGTGAGTGTGCTAAACACAATTTTCCAATAAACTGTAGCTGTCATATTTTATGGGACCCGCATAAGAGAGAGCGGCTGACTGTTTGCCTGAGATTAGTAGGGGGCTGTGCTGAGCTGTGTATAATTACAACTTTATGACGTTTTATAAACCGCTGATGTGCGCCACTGCTACATACAGCGGAAAGCCTGCATGTGCACGTGTGGTACCGATGTTGCGCAATGTAAATCATGCAGCGTCAGAGTGAATTTAACCTGCATTAAATCAGCATACTGTATGTAAGACTGACCGGAAGGTTACTGGTCATGGCCAATGACGTGAAAATCTGCCAATTCCGGTCACCAACGCTCAATTGGTGCATCTCTACAGCGCACCTTTTTTTAAAATAAAAATACTCATATTTGAGTAACACGGACCCCAGAATTGTACATCATCAGAACATCATTGCCTAAAATTACCAATTGGCAAACTGTTAAATCAGATTTCTCAAAACCAGGAGAAAAGCTCGTTACATTTCATGTACTGTACGTATGAGTAAATGTTTTGGTACGATTACATTTCAGATGTGTTAAGCAGTATGTAGGGCTGTAGTAAATCCAGAGTATATCACCTAATTTTTAAGCTGTAACAGAAATGGCTCTTGGTGTGTTTGAAGCCTTTGTACAGCCATCATACACCCACACAAGGTGTTATTAGTTTCTTGGCTCATTAGACTTACTCTCTGGACTGTGTGGGTGTATACAGATTATACTTGATTGACATCTCTCTAACTGTACTGAATTATCTTAATTGCATCTGTTGGACTGAGACAGTTTACAGCTTTATGATTTTTTTTTTTCAGTCTATACACTTTAGCTGAGCTCTATGGTTTGTCGGATCTTTGTCAAATTATGTCTCCTGTCCTGTTTGACATGAACAATATTTGGTACTTGTAATGTTTTTTGTTGTGCTGGCAGTGTCTTTGTGATCGATGCAAATAGCTGCTATAAAAGCATTAGCGGGGTACACTTTTGAAAGCTTCTATTTAGGGCAAGATACCTTTTGGTGTGTTGCTTACAACCTTTGGTTAATGTATAATGTATAAACTGCATGAAAATCTACTGTAGGTCAGGATACACGTGCAGTCATGTTGTAAAGGAGGTGACCCAGCATGAATTTATTATACTGCAGCTTTGGGTCATTTGAGAGGGCGACAGCACGAATGGGAATTACCATCACTTTTGTTCAGAAGCCCTGACACATGTTTGCATAAGTGGAGGCTGATGTTTCATTGCCCGGTGTACAGAAAGACTGAGGTATTGATGTGGATGAACAACACATAATGTGGTAAATCCATATTTTAATGGTAACATGTTGTGATGTACTTTATGCTACAAACTTTCAGAAGCAATGGGCGAGCTTTTAGCTTTTAATGAGGGGAAGGAATTACAGGCAATTCATGAGACCCGTTTACTCCATTAAACCTGCCGGGCTGCTACTGGTTAACCGGTTCATGACTTCTCAGACCATGGCTGTGAACATTGTTTTGCATATGTGGTAAATGTCTTGCCCTGTTGAGCCAATTTATATTTTCAATCATATTTTCAGAACTTAATACTTTGAGATATGTTTTAGACATGTACAGTATCGAGATTAAGGATGTACCAATCCGATATTGATATCAGGAGATACTGTCCTAAATAGCTGGACCGGGCATCAAGATTATGGGGAGATCTATTCAGTTTTATGTTTTTATTAGTTGTTCTTCTTTCCACCTACTTGAACACATCTAAAGAAAAATTAACAAGCTTTTCTGCACTGCTATTCATTTTTACTTATTAACTAAAACAATTAAATCAGGGTTATCTTAAAAGCAGGAGCTTCATATTTTTACTCCGAGTGGTTGCTCTGTTAACCAGAAACTTTAATCATCAATGAAAATGCCTCTTTCTTCTCTGGTTTCCCACACAAGTCTCATATATTTTTGCACTCTTCCCTCTTTCCTCCTCCACATCATGGACACCACCATGTGATGCCTTGCTACATCCCTCCTCTAGAGAGGGAGAAAGAAGTGTAGCAATGGGACAGCAAGGTCAGCAGCGGTACACCGTTTAGCTGACCACCAATACCGGATTAGACGGTGTGCTTGCAGCATGGCTGTCCTCCGGCTGCGCTAACTGTGTCATCTCTCAAAGACAATTTCCCTAATGTATTCTATCTGACAGATGACCCATCTCTCTGATATCATTTACGCTTGTCTCCTGCAACAATGGGGACTCCAGCAAGGCTGAAGGCATGCTCCTTATGAAATGACATTGCCTTAGGGGTACGTACACCCCCCACACTCTGTCAGGTGTCACAGATGTGTCATTCTTCTAGAGGTATGCTCTCGATTCTTGTTCAGGTGAGAGTTAAGCTAATTCTCCAGAGGACAGGAGGTGAAATAAAGGCCTAAATTGAACATGCCAACAGCTTGTCCCCTCCATCCCAATTTCTTTCTTTCTTTTTTTTTTCTTTTTTTTTATCACCATTTCACCATGGCCATTTTAGGACTTTAATTCCACATGACAGATGAAGACACGAAAAGCGAGAAAGAAGGAATGACGTGCAGCAAATGGCCGGAGGTCGGAGTTGTACTCGCAGCCCCTGCGTTGAAGATTACACCTCTATAGAAATGTGCTCTACCAACTCAGCCAACCTGACCACATGTTCTTTAACCTGAAGGAGATCTCCTCGTGTGATTGGAATATTTAAAAAAAACTAACATATTTGGCCAGGCTGCAGCACAGACAATGTGTCAAAGTGCATAAGAAAGGTAGAACTAATAATGATAAACATGTTACTTGTTCTATGGTCAATGCATCTGCCAATCAACTTAACTGCAAATGTCTAAAAGCAGCCATGTAGTGTGTCCTCTAATATCTGCTCCCAAACTGTTGAATGACTTGAAGTTGTGCATTAATTACATGACTACATGTCTTATGAACATGCGGAATAGCTAGCAGGAGGTACAGTAGGTTGAATTTTAAGGTAGAATGAGACCAACTTGAACCTTTTTGTCATCAAAAACTGTCCTGTCGGAAATGAGTTGGCCTTTTACTGTGAGTCATACAGAAATGGTTAATCTGACGGGTTGCTTGAAAAGCTTTTGATCTTGCTTTTGATCTTGCATCTAATTCAGTGGAAATCTACACTTGCATATAATTGCACTGGTTTTAACCCTAAAAGTCGAGCTGTATTTGAATGTCTGCCCACAAGTTATGTAGTTGACACAAATGACAGATGTAATGGTTTTATTTCAGGAAAGCTTTTTTTGCTCAACTAAACTGATCCTGGATTTGTAGGCATCGGATAATTTGATAATTATTAATGTTTTCAATTCTGGTTGATAATTTTGTTAGAGTGAAACAATCAAATGGTCCCTTGAAAATGCACTTCAGATGTCACATCACTTAGTACCAACCTGCTATCTGGTGTTAGCTGGTATGGAAAAGTAGAGTCAAATGGCTGTCTTTCATATTCAGGATATTCCGAGTAATATTATTTTTATAAATTTCCCTGCTACATCACAAAGGTATTAATACAATATTTCGCAGCAAGACAGCAAGGTCTTCACAATGCTATGCAGGCAACCTGTCAAATGTATTGTTCGTTGAGTTGCGCAGTCGGGTTGTGTGCTGTACTGACGGATCTTTTGTCACTTTATTTTATAGCGTGACTGCCTAAATTCAATGTCAAGATGAACTCATCACGTTAGCCTTGTTAATGGCTGTGACCATACTAGTACTCGTTATCCTTTTCAGTAATGACACCAACTGTGCCAATAAAAAAAAAAAGGCTGTCTTTGTGTACTTTGTTTGTATATTGACTTTCTCCAGAATGGCTTTTGACTGACCCCAGAGAGTGTAATGACCCTGGTTTATTTGTCCTGTTGTGTACTAAGTGAGAGCAGTAGTAGGAGCTAGAAACTCAAACATGAGCTGCTTTAAATTAGAGAAAAATGAAAAAGGATCTTTTCTAATGTGAACCATTCTTTGTTAAACTTTAATGCTTTACAAACACCAAAACAAGTAAGCTGTGACTAACGTTACTCTTCTGAAGTGATTTTGGAGCATGACACCATTGTATTTGTGTAATAATCAATCCAGGCTAATGAATGACAGTGACTGCATGTTGCTTGCTTTTAAATTTCAGGTTGTGGTCGAAATTGATCAGACCTGCATGTCACGCGCACTAGCAACAAACTCTGTGTATCCAAGAACAATTAAATCAGTGGAAATTACGGTAGATCAGACACAGACTTCTGTAGTAGATTAGTGTTACGCTTCCAGCGTCGCGGCTCCGAACCGTAACGTTAGTTGGGATGGACGGATCCCTTGTTTCTTTAGGCTAACTATATTAGCTTTAGCCTGGCTGGAAGCAGCTTTCTGCGGGGGGAGATGGCCGGGAGACGTTGTAAATATGTTGCATTAATCAGGTGATTTAGTTTGTATTTGCAGCGAACATAAAACACTGACTAACCATCAAAACTATGCGCATCACTGTATCAGCGGCAGCTGCTGCCTTTGATACTTTTCTACACACGCAGAGCCTCACTTCCCATAACAAACCCCGTCGGACTAACGTCACAGACACACGTTGCCCACATGGCTACCTGTCTTAAAGGGGAAGGGTCGGCCGGTAACAATCATGTTAAAGGACACTGGTGGAAGTTTACTTTTCTATTATGCAGCAAAAAGTTTTAGCGTAAATATCGTTACGTCCTGCAATGTGACTATCGCGCATGCGCACATCGCGATGTTGATGCTGAAACACTATCATTCAGCCCTAGTCCGATCAAATTTTTGATTTTTTACCGATTCTTATACCTGAACCTGCGTCTCCGACGATACCGAGCACTGATCCAGTAGTGTGTGTTATATTTTATTATTTTTTACAGCTGTGCACTACAATCCCTAAAAGGATGTGATATGATTTAAATATTTGTTGTCTGTCTGGCTCAGGTTAAACTCTTTGTGAAACACGAAGAAACACAAACGTGAACGCCAAAGAACTTTCTTTTATCATCCAGTTTGACACTCAGTTATAAGGGGTAAAAGAGCATAAATAAACTTTAACGTAACTTTTCTTTAGGACTTGGTATCGGATTGGTGTATAAACTCACGGACCTCCTGATACCAGCGTTTTAGACAATATCAGAGTAGATGCACCCTAAGGCCTGACTGATGCAAAATTTGGATTACACAGAGCTGGAGCCAGTCAGACCCGCCCTGAGCTGTGGTGGTATCCAACAGACAACTGCAGCCCCTGCTAAATCTTTTCACTTGTGTGGTTCTTTGAGCTGTTAAAGTGTGTTTTTAAATTACAAAAGCAGCTAATGTGTTCTAAAGGAGGGCTGTTGTTGTCATCCCTCATCTCAGTCATGTTTCCTCCTTTTGTTGCAGCTCCTGTGTTTATCCCGTCAACAATAAGACACAGATGAATGTTTAGTAAGTAGCCTGTATGCTCTGAGGTCTGACTATGTAAATCAGGGAAGAAAGAGCCGGTGGCTGTTGGAAATCCACTCCTGGCAGTACAAATGGAGATGCTGTATAATAGAGGTTGAAAGTGTTGTATCGCTGAAAACGAGAAACCGTTGCAAGGGTTCACTGATTTAACACATTGCACGCTATATAAGATCACGTCATTATCAATTACATTACAATTATCATAAAACATTTACCATGTATCTCTCCCTTTTGAAAATATTTGAAGTGTAGAAGCTGATAGAAAACCAGTAAGGAGACATTTATATTAATATGATACTCTGTAATCCAAAGCCTCTGTTATATGATTAAACATTGATTCAGTTTGGATTGATTGGAATTTGATAGTTTTACTTGTTCATGTATTTACGTTAGGTGTATTAGTTTTGAGTAACTAAAAGTATTTAGTTTTTTTAATTCAAATTCTGAATCGGAAATTAACCACACCACTAATGGACATGAGCTATGTTAACTTAAGATATGGCCTTGAACTGGGAGGAGTTCATGACGCGTTGTTAAAGATCCCACTGCAGTTCTAGGCAAGACACTACAAAGACCCAAGAGCAAACACACAGAATTTTTGGAAAGGTCAGTTTTTGATAGCGGTTATATTTTTGCTGAATTACACACAGAATGTAGGTTATATGTGGAATTGCATATCAGTGTAGTTGTACTAAATGCCAGACTGCTGAATCTTTTTTTTTTTTTATACATATTTGAAATGACATATACAAGGTTTTGGTGGGATTTTGATATAAATAAAAAAGTATATATTGACATCTTGATCTATAGGCAGATCCATGACTGGTTACATGACCAGCTTTCACAGCCCATTTCTTGCTGTTACCGCATCACCAGTTAATGCTGTCGTTTTTATCACCTGCTTCCTGCCACGGACACACAATCATAAGCTTTTATTGACATGAATGAACAACAACTGACTAATCATTGATTTGGTGTCTACATCACTAATTCAGCAAAAGATTCATCCAAATCATTTGGCTCTGACATTTTGTGTGAAGCCGTCCGTAAAGTCAGAAAAACACGAGATGAGTCATATCTTCATAACATTTTGTCGGATCATGAACAAAATTGTTCTGATGGGGGTGGCCTCTAGCCCGCCCAGTAAGAGCGTGTAACACATGTAGGCTGAGTCCTTCGCAGCGGGCCGGGTTTGAGTCCAACCTGCGGTCCTTGGCTGCGTGTCATCCCGTCTCTCCCCCACCTTTGCTGTCTATCCACTGTCACTTTAGAATGAAGGGCAAAGCCCCCCCCAACAATTATAGATAGCTAGTAAGGCCAAAAGTTTGGACATACCTTCTCAGTCTATGTGTTTTCTTTATTTTCATGACTATTTACATTGTAGATTATCACTGAGGGCATCAAAACTATGAATGAACACGTATGGAATTATGTACTTGTTGGCTCTTTTGCCTTCACTCTGCGGTCCAGCTCTCCCCAAACCATCTCGATTAGGTTCAGTTCCGGTGACTGTGGAGGCGTAGCACTCCATCACACCTCCTCCTCCATGCTTCATGGTGGGAACGAGGCATGTAGAATCCATCCGGTCACCTCAAGATCTCAAAGTCATCAGACCAGGCACAGATTTCCAATGGTCTAATGTCCATTCCTTGTGTTTCTTGGCCCAAACAAATCTCTTCTGCTTGTTGCCTCTCTTTAGCAGTGGTTTCATAGCTATTTGACCATGAAGCCCTGATTTCCGCAGTCTCCTCTTAACAGTTGTTCTAGAAATCTGTCTGCTGCTACAACTCTGCATGGTAGTCATCTGGTCTCTAATCTGAGCTGCTGTTAACTTTTTTCTGAGGCTGGAGACTCAGATGAACTTATCCTCAGCAGCAGAGGCGATTCTTGATCTTCCTTTGCTGGGGCGGTCCTCATGTGAGCCAGTTTTGTTGTAGCGCTTGATGGTTTTTGCGACTACACTTGGGGACACATTCAAAGTTTTCGCAATTTTCCCATCCGTCATTTCTTAAAGTAATGATGGCCACTCGTTTCTCTTCACTTAGCTGATTGGTTCTTGCAATAACATGAATTCTAACAGTTGTCCAATCGGCTGTGCTTCAACCTGACTTCTGCACAACACAACTGATAGACCCAACTCCATTAATAAGGCAAGAAAATCAACTAATACAATGTTAATAGTCATGATAATAAAGGAAACCCATTGAATGAGGTGTGTGTGTGTGTGTGTGTGTGTGTGTGTGTGTGTGTGTGTGTGTGTGTGTTCTGGTTATTTATGTTTTTATGTTACAACTGACTGTCAAACTGGATAACAAAAGAAACATTCATTGTTTTGGTCAGGTTTCACAAAGAGTTTAACCTGAGCCAGACCGACAACAACAAAAGAAATCATATCACAAACATAATAAAACAAATGACACATTGGTATTGGATCAGTACTCGGTATTGGCTGGGACGCAGGTATCAGAATCAATATTGGAAATGGTATCAAACAATCTCTAGTTCTGGTGGTAGATGAGACCTCGGTGTACCTGTGTGCATTGTACCGTGCTTGATGTGCCTGTACTTGGCCTAAAGAACTGCAGCTTGCAGCTATATTTTGCCTTGTATTATTTTTATCACTTTGACACCAAACAAAGCCACGGTTCTGTTCACACCTCTACATGGATGCCTTGTGTGGTTTCACTGAAGAGGAAAGCATTATTTATGGATCATAGACATGAAAATACGCCTGATCTCATGTTGTAGCAGGATTTAGACCTAATTTACTGCTTATGAAAATATGTCAGGAAGGCAGCTTCCATACCAACAAGTCCGCTCATAATGTTGACACATCTTTTGTCAAGTACCTGTTGTGCTCTTTACCAAAAAATAAATAAAAGTAGATGGTTCAGGAAATATAGTCAGTGTTGGGAGAATTGAATTTTGTGACTAGAAACTGGTATTAAAATGTGAGCTAATATAATTTGCCTGAATGCCAAAAATAGCCCTTAAGTAAGTTGGTTCTTCTGCTTTTTGAGCCATCTTTAGACATACATACACCATTTAACTTTAAAATGCTGATTTTGAAAAGCAATATGATAACTCAACAACATGTTTTGTTCTTTTAAAAGTTGTTTTTCAAAGATTTTCGGCCTGTAGTATCTGCATCTTCTTTACACCTTGTACATCTTGTGGCTGCACCAGAACCCACTTATGACAGTTTAGTGTGGGGATGATGGCTCAGATTTGAGGAGGGATTTGAAAGTCTGGTTCTATGTAAGGAAAATACACACCATCCCTTTTTTCTCTTGGAAAGTTTCCTCTGCTCTGCTCAGAGTGGTCAATAGTGAGAGTAATTGTGAAGCCATTTCCTGAAACTCACTTCTCCTTTCTCATTTCAAACCACATGGCAAACATTTTGTCATTCATTTTCAACACCCATTAATACACATGATGACTCATCTTAAACAGCAAAATAACTAAAATGTAGCTTTAAATGTTTCCATGACATGATGTAATCGACTGAAACTAATTTTGCCACAACAGATTAACATTTTTCCAACCCACTTGTAGAAAGTACTAGCATGGAAATAAGCCATTGCTCTGTGATCCAGGCAGGGAGGATATGCAGAGCAGAGAGCAGATAACAAGTAGTGAGAGAATGCCAGGACCGTCGGTTAGTTATTAAAGGAGTAACATTCACTGATGGTACAAGCAAATTGGATTTCAGTGTGTATACCAAAGATGCCTTACTTCACTCTATTTTTATTGTGTTGACGATTAACATGAACCATGAACAACTGTCTGGCATGGTAATTATTACTTTACCAGTGATTTCAAAACGTTAGTGTGTTTTTCGTCTTGTTTTGCCTGTGTCTTATGAATTGCTGCATTTGAATGAAACACTGAGGTATGTCATGATGGTCTGTCAGTATGTATTTGATTCACATCTTCAAGCCTATAAAATATTAATTTACATTAAAAACAAATAGGGGAGAGTGCATTTTTGGGAGAGGTGTGCAGTCCGAGATCTCTGTTTAAAGGTACCTTTTTGGAGTTTTAGACTGGGAGATTCCTGCCACTGGTTTAACACTTTCACTGATTGGTTGCCAAGAGTAGTATAAATGCATAAATAGACGGTGAAGAAGAAAACTGCTGTCTAGCAAACATGGATGTAAACAAATTATTTTAATTTTGTTTTATGAGGAACATGCATTTGACATGGTTGTTATACCTAAATTTCACACACAATGAGTTTTAGTGACAGTTTGCAGTAAAACTCCACGGGAAAATTCCTGTTTAACCATTATGTGTTTGTCGGTTTATTTCGCCACGCAGTAACCGAGTGGGGGGACGATGTACGGCCCATCTCTGAAGAAGAAGCCATGGTCATCGTCAACCACCAATCCACAGGAGATGTGTGTACGCTCATGATGTGCCTGCAAGACAAGGGCATGGTAAGAACACACAGAGAGAGAAAGTTACCTCATTCTGTCCCTTTTTAGAAAATCGTGGAATATAACATTTAGGCTGAACAGGGTCGCATCGCTGTTAATAGAAGCAAGGCAGTAGTTTGAACCTGCAGGGTACTCGGCACCATCTGTATTTTGCTGAACAGGCTGCTGTCTGGGCATGTTTCTATGTCTTAGTCACCGCAGATAAGGGGTTCCTGTAGAATTGCACACATTGGTCCGAAAACACATTGTTTTAAGGATGTTTGTTAAAGGTTAGCCAATGTATTTGTCAGTTTGTATGGCCAAATGATAGTTGTTGAGATAAGGTATTAGACTGTCAGTTATCCAGTTGTGTTTAGTGCACCCAGAGTTATTGTGTTAGTTTTGTAAGGAGAAAGCCCTTTTAGTAGAACAGGAGAGAGCCATAGTGTTGGGATGATGCCTTTTGTCAAGTCCAAACAGACTTGTAGAGACAGACGGCCTAGCAAAGCAGTGCTGTGGTTTCCTGCATTCAAATGAGGCAGGGAGCCAGCAACCGAAGTGCAAAAATTCAAGCGGTGGCTGCTTTGCATTCTTTCACACTGATAATTTTCAACAGGCAAGGAAGTTAAACATGTCCACACATCAGTGTGCATGCACTCCTCTTCCTCTGTTGCAATAGGACACTCTGTTTCAGTAGGATACTTTGAGGATACTTGAAGATAATTTCTCAACACATTTTCACAGAAGATGACTCATTATGTTCACATACAAAGTTCCCATAGTTGTCTCTGGTAACATAAAACATTAATACAAACAATGATATCTGTGTTGTGTAAATTGATTTGACACAATGTTTTAATACAGAGAGAATTGCAGCTAAAAAGCATTTTAAAAGTTGTTTTGGGGAGGAGGGAAAACACTTTCCCTGTGTGGTCATGAGTGTATAACAAGTTGCACATTGAAATTCATCTGCATTTATTTAAAGTGATCAAATTATGCTTTTTGTCTAACAGGGAAGTAAAAGGCCCACAGTTACAGCAGAGCATACTCTTCTTCAGGCTGGAATGTCAGCACACTACAAAATGTACAGCTGTAGACTGTAGTGTCAGTCACTTTGTAGCTGCGTTCACTGATTTAGTTTTTCCCTCAGTGTTACTCAGACATTGTTAGGGGCTCAGCTACTTGTTTAATTGCTGAGGTTGACATGTAGCCACTATACTTTATTGACCAAATGCACAATAAAACCATACAGAAATGGTTATTTCCTACAACATATTGTCAGCAACAGAAGAACGTTTGAAAATAGACTATCATTAGAGAAAAGTCACATTATCTGTAGAGATGTTCTTATACCAATTTACTGATGCCGCTTCCTAAGCGATACCAGCATTTTAGGAAGTTCAGAGGCATTTCCGATACTGGTATCGTTATCGCAACAACTCTAATTATCTGTCGAGCCTGAAAGAAAAATCTGTCACTTTGCACTGAAGTAATTGATTATTTAACTCCAAGCATGCAGCTTGCTGTCCTGCCACCCAAATCATGCTGGAGATTTGCTGTGAATTCTGGGATGTTGGGGACAGCCGTGATGATGATGATGATGATGTTTGTTTATTTTTTGGCTAATGCTGGCACTGCACTGGAGCTATCTAGCTGCGCTGCACAAACATTATGACCTGATCCCCCTCAGCAACTGCATCACTGGCCCAGTTTATCCTCTTAGCACTGAAAGGACAGTAAGCCAAAGCTGCATCGGTGCAAGTCATGAGGGCGGAAGTGCTCAGAGGGGCAGTATCAGTTACGGGCCCTGGCATCAAACTAATCTGCTTTTTGTTTACAGGTGAATGTGGGATTGATATTGCTATTGTATTTCTCCTCTCTTTTTCAGGTGGTACAAAAAATGATGTGGTTGATGGACCATGTGTTCAAATACACTAACTTTGGCCTAGTGTCCCTGATCCATGGGGATTTTTTCATCAGACAGGTAAGAGGTCCACAACTGGCACTAAAGGTTGTTGAAGGTTTACTTTCAAAAGTCAGAAATGTTGCAGTGTCTGTCTTTATTGTCACGTCTGTTATTTGGCCATCAGATGTTGAACATCAACAAGCTCTGCTTCACATTTTAACATTACACATATTAATATCCAGGTAGCGTCCTGGCAGGTTTTTTTATTTGTTAAATTAGATTTCAGTATGCTACATCAACAGTTGTCGCTGGGAGATGAAAGACTACTTTCCCTCACTTACCCACACCTTGTTTTTCTCAGAAGGGTTGCAACAAAGACCTTCAGGCCATAACCCAACTCTCTCTCTCTCAAACTCCCAGCTACTGCTGGCTTGTTTTCACTGCACTCTGCAAAGTGAAGCTGCTACCCATCTGTTGTCCCAGCTGGACACCAGATATGTTGGTGGGATTCCTACAGTCATGGTGTCCTCTGAAAAGAATAACAGCAGTAAACAGTAGGTAGTGTGGGAGGGCTGCTTAGCCCCACTGGGTCTGATTGACCCTCTGTTGTAGGATAGCTTACACATGAAGCCAGCAGGGCTCCTATTGGTCAGGGAATTTCTGGAATATCATAATATTGCGTTAAGATATATATTAGTGTCGTCAGACGCCATTTTTGTTTTATTTTGAAAGTGTAAGGGATGGAAATAAAATATAACTTTTTGTGACATATTTGATGCATTTTGGCTTCTTTGTGCACATTAATACAAATTTTCACCTGGGGTGCCCAAATGATTGAGCTCCACTGTATATGCCAATGTTTTCATTTAAAAAAAAAATAATGGGACAAAAAGAAATCAGGGATGTTTAGAATAGATAGTTGTGTGATTAATTGCGAGTTAACCATGACATTAATGCGATTTAATCCTGATTAAATATTTTAATCGTCTGACAGCACAAAAATACCTATTTTAAAAGCGACTGCTAAACTCACTGAGATGGCCATGGTGAACTAGACATCTGGAGCCTGGAAACCTGGAGTCATGACAGCAATGTGTAATAAATAGTGTTAACATTCATGTCACAGTGTCACAACGAAGGCATTTTACCCAACGTGCAAAAAACATTTTTAATTTATTGAATAAATACAATATAATGCTCAGCCCTACTACTGTATGTTAGAATACATTAGCTTCTATACATTTGATGTTGATAAACAGGACGTGCTGGCACCAGCTCCGATAGGACAAAGATTTAAAAATATTGTCATTTTAATAAAAGAACTGCCATAAGCACCACTGCCATTGCAAGAGGTAATTCAGTTCTTTAGCTCACATCAGGCACTGTGCCGAGGGTGATGCACCCTGAGCCTGCTCACGGCCAGACGGGCTGTAGTGGAAGACCTGAGCAGGCTCGGCCATTTCTGCCGTCATCTGTCTTTCTCTGTGATCCTCTCTGGCATTCTTGTGTGGGCATTTATGATATCTTTTCCCAGAATACTTCACACGTCTGAATAGCACAGTAAGCATCTCCCCCCAGCCACCCAAGCATCTGCTGTCCACCCAGGCTGGCAGACATGTCTCTAACATCATTATGCACAGCAAAACACAGCAATCTTTGATGGCCGTAGCACACCAACTTGTGGTATAGGGCTGTAATTGGACTTTTTTTTTTTTTCTTGGAAATGTTGGTGTTCTTAACCCCTGAAAGTCAATTAGAGGAATAACTTATTCAATTTTATTTATAGTATCAATTCATAACAAGAGTTCTCTCAAGACAAGAGAAAGCATTTAGTGCAACAGTGGCAAGGAAAAACTCGGACAGACTCTTGGTTGGCGGTGTCTGACGGGGCCAGTTGGGGGTGTAATGAATAGTAGCAATAATAGTTATAATAGTTTGTAGTAGTAGTAGTAGTAGCCCCCTGAGCGGTTGGGGGGTACGGTGCCTTGCTCAACAGCACCTGGCAGTGCCCAGGAGGTGAACTGGCATCTCTCCAGCCACCAAATGTTGGGAGCGTGGATTGGTGGCTGGAGAGATGCCAGTTCACCTCCTGGGCACTGCCAGGTGCTGTTGAGCAAGGCACCGTACCCCCCGACCGCTCAGGGTGCTGGTTCAGCTGGCAGCCCACTCACTCTGACATCTCTCCATGTATAGTGCATGTATAGGTCCTGAGCATGTGTGTGTACTAACAAAAAAGTGTGTACACAGAGTGTAGTGCAGTAATTTCCCCATTGGGGACTAATAAACAAATTATCTTATTTTCTTATCTTAGTTCATGTCATAGCAACTGCACGGCATTGTAGGGCATTGCAGGACGTGTAGCAAGACCACAGGAACAGCTGCAACCATGATTTTGGAGCCTCCCTATTCCAAGGAAACTTGCTGGGTGAGGAGACATAAGGACTCTGGGGAATAACTCCCCAGAGCTAGTTTAGTAACAAGCATTTCTGGGACATGGATGCACACAAATGTAAAGATAGAGAGGAGCTCACTGTTTTAAAGGAAGTCACCCAGCAGTATAAAACTATAACAGCATAATTAAGAGAGACAGGGTAACGAGAAGAGTCTAGTCATGCTAGAACTCTCCTCTCCCAGATTGGGCTGTACTGCCCTGCCTCTCTATTATTATATTGTTTATATGGTAAATGAATCTGACAACTATGACGAGAGTATACCGGGCTAGGCTGCAGCTCCTCATTCTCTAGCTATAAGCTTTATCAAAGAGGAGAGGGTTTATTTGACTCTTAAATGTGGTGACGGTGTCTGCCCCCCAAACCCAGACCAGAAGCTGAATCCACAGGAGACGAGCCTGATAGCTGAAGGCTGTGGCTCCCATCCTACTTTTACAGACTCTAGGAACCACAAGTAACTCTGCATTCTGGGAGAGCAGTGCTCTAGTGAGACAATAAGGCACTAAGAGCTCTTCAAGATATGATGGTGCTTGACCATTTAGAGCTTTGTAGGTCAGGAGAAGGATTTTAAATTCAATGCTGGTTTTTACAGGAAGCCATTAGCGAAACTAATACAGAAGAAATATGATCTCTTTTCTTTTCAGAACACGCGCCGCAGCGTTCTGGATCAGCTGTAGAGTAAGGGACTTATTTGAGCATCCTGATAATAAGGAATTGTAGTAGTCCAGCCTGGAAGTAACAATGTATAGACTAGTTTTTCAGCATTGTTTTGAGACAGAATGTTCCTAATTTTGGCAATGTTACGATGGTGAAAAAAGCCTGCTCTTGAGGTTTTTTGTTAGTGGGCGTTAAAGGATAAATTCTGATCAAAAATAACTCCTAGATTTCTGACCGTAGTGCTGGTGGCCAGGGCAATACCATCCAGAGTAGCTATATCTTTAAATAATGAGGTTTGGAGGTGTTTAGGGCCAAGCACAATAACTTCTGTTTTGTCTGAGTATAACATCAGAAAATTGTAAACCATCCATGATTTTACATCTTTAATGTGTGCTTGAAGTTTAGCTAACTAAATGGTTTGGTTGTCTGGCTTAAATGATAGGTATAATTGTGTGTCATCCGATCCGCATAACAATGAAAGTTAATTGAGTGTTTCCTAGTATTGCCTAACTAACTTATAGTTTTCCATGTTTTTTTATTTTAAGGATGTACAAAGCTTGAAAGGTTTATATTCTGAACACTCAAATAATTCAGTCACTAGCGGCTGTTGACATTTTCTGGTCACATTTCCGGCACCTATTTATACAAAATCTTGACTGGAGTCGAGTCAAACTGGCAAGTAAGGTTATACAAAGTGTGAGTGCACATTTGAATGTAAAAGTTTATACATCGGATAACTAGAAGTTATGGTGTTCGAGCACAGTTGCAATCACATTTGCAGCTTTGATGAAGAGACGAGGAAAGATGATAAAGTGTAGCTTTGGTTGCGCCTGACCACCTCGTCTAGTCCACAAACATCATGTCAGCGTCGCACTCGCGTGGCAACAGTGTTCACACGACACAGAGCCAACTATATAGACAGGTTCGGTCTGGGTGAGCATTTCAAAGCATTGAGCAGCCAAACTTTCTATGCAGTTTTTCTTTGACACTACATAGTGTTTACTCCCTAAATCCTATAGGCTAAAGTTTGAGAGAGCACAAAAAAGAACTAAAACTTTATTTTATACAAAGAAATATTGCATGAAGGTAAGATTTATAGCAGGGCTGTTGTTAAATGATTGCATTAGTATTGACTTAATGTACCTAATAAAGTGGGAACTGAGTGCATATCTTTGGTTGTAATTGACGAAAGCAAGTGGGAGCCTAACTGAGGCGTAGGTAAGCAGGTTGCTCACTTTAGAGGCAAGTGGCCGATTTAATAAAGACCTTGCACTTTAGATAAACCATCCAAATCCAAAACATTCATTTGTACAAAAAATAAAGATATTCTTCTGACATTGGGAAAGCAGGATAGGTACTCTCCTCTTTCTCTTTATATATACAGTCTGACTCAAATAGCAAGATTGTGACGTACATTTCCACTATTCATGTAGCTGCAGTAAACCTCAGTCTCCCGGTCATGTATAGGTTTGTGAAAGCTTATTCTTCTATCTGTGAATCAGACTTAGCTGCAGCTACAACGTCCTTCACTTCTGTTTTGGCAAAAATAATTCTATATTTTTAGCCTTTTTAATTGTGTTGTAAGTACTTTTCCTACACACAGCTGCGTGTGTGCTCCCGTGGCACATACAAAGACCAGGCCAGCTATGCTAATGCATTAAAAATGGCTTTTGAATGGGCCTAACTAAAAATCCATTCCACTCCGCCACGCCCCGCTACTGCTAATGCTCTTAATGTTGTCAAGGCTGTCATGTTTTGCATCCATTTCAGTAGGGCTATTAATGTTGCTCTGGGTGCTTTAGTGTTTCTGCATCTAACCTGTGATTTGGATTAATTTGTTTGTTTGCTCACAAATACCATCTACCTTGTCAGGTTTATGAATTTCAGCATTTAGCCGCAATCATTTTGTTCCCATAGGGGAAATACAGAAAGCTAACTATTTGAGTTAAATGCACTTGTTTTGAGTGTAGTCATCTAGTTTTAGCAGCCCCTTTTGGGCAAACTCTACATTTTTCACCTGTTC
The DNA here is from genome assembly GCF_013103735.1 of Etheostoma cragini. Lineage (NCBI taxonomy): Eukaryota > Metazoa > Chordata > Actinopteri > Perciformes > Percidae > Etheostoma > Etheostoma cragini. The sequence goes on from NC_048424.1 coordinate 7,454,475, forward strand.
AACACTTGAACAGATGAAACCTATGATTCTCGCATTGTTTATTTTCTTAACATATATTTTTTCTTTCCACAGGGTAAAGCTCACAGAGACAAGCAGCTGATCTACCTGAAAGATCACTTAGAGAAATACTACCACAGCCGTGACAGGAAGTGGATAGTGCTGTTTCCAGAAGGTGGCTTCCTGCGCAAGCGGCGGGAAACCAGCCAGTTGTTTGCCAAGAAGCGCTCTCTCCCCCACCTGACCCACGTCACATTGCCTCGTATCGGGGCCACCCACGTTATCTTGAAAACCCTGTCAGCCCAGCAGGAGAATGGCAGCGTGGCCAGCGAGACTGGGACCCCTAACAAGACAGGTAACTCACACTTAAACTTTTTCTCTGTAGCATTTGTATGTTTCCAGATCTTTTTTACTGGAATATGTGTGGCATCTCTTTAGATCTAAGAAGTTTGTTCTAATTAGTCCTGGGTTTTATGACCTTGATTTCTTTCTTTTTTTCCTGGCCAGAGGCATTTTGTTTTTGGGGTTGTCTGTCCATCCCATTCCAACACAATATCTCAGGAATTCCCGGAAGGAATTTCAGTTCACTGTCACTTAATGGGAATGACATGCAACAAATTTCCTCAGCTGTTCTCTTTGTTGTGAGGTGAACATTTTTGTAACGTGTGAAAATATGCAGATATTTTTGCTTTATTTTGACAGCAATTGATTTGAAATGTTAAATGGGTTTTCAATATATTGTATTAGGCCTTTTGTGATGACACTTGTTATACTAAATTTCAAGCAAAGTTGGAATTGCATTTGAAGGTGTTCTTTGGAGGTGTTCTTTGGAGTTGCAAGTCTTTTTTTCATATTGATTGAATGCTCTACTTTAGTTTCTGTGAACTCTGTGTACTGTAGATCAAATGTGATCTTATGTTGGCTAGAAGGCCAGGAATGGAGCAAGCATTTAATAATCACCTCTATGTCCTGCTGTTCTCTGGGAGTTCGGTTTGAAATGAATTGGGACTGGTGGTAAAGATTTCCAGGAGATGAAAGGGTTGACATGCACAGAGGTGCCAGGAATTGCATGAAGGTCCCTTAAACCCCAGTGGTTATTTGCAGTATTTTTTCTGTCTAGAGACCAGCCCTAAATACAGCCAGTGAGCAGGAAGTTACACTGCAATTATCAACCTTTTGAGGGGGAAATTTTGTTTGTTGACACTTGGATTTATTTGCAACAATTTAAAGATATGTTACAAACAAAAAGGAGAAAACAAACACAAACAATGCATGGGAACCAAATGGGGTGTATATTTCTTACCCTAAGGTCTCTATGTCCATATTGGAACTGTCCCTAGCAAAAAGCGTGTTAAAACGGCTATGAACATACAGATGCAATAAGTCCCCCATGCCCGAGCGCACTACACACTCACTTTACCCAGCGGACTCTCCTGGCTTTGGTTCAAAATCCATTTTAAGGGTATGCTGTCTTAATAGTAATTTGGAGAGACTTTGGTACAGCATTATTGAGAATGTTGCTCAGGGACTATAGCCTTTCACAAGGTTGCTAACACAGCTCTGTGTCTGACAGCCTCAGCACTAACTGCAAGAGGCTGTCTGTTTATCCCTCTGCAGGACGGTCTGTCAAACCCAAAATATAATCTTTTAATCAGCCGTCGTAAGATGGTATGATGGTTTGATAAAGACAAGCACTGCTTTATTTATGGGCTAAATGATAAAGAAGAGCAATGCTTTATTTATGGGCTAAATGAAATGCTGTATATGCACGTTTTTATTTTCTGCAAATTTGCCACAAAGTCTTTAAATGTCTCATCAGTGTTGACAAACACTGACAACAGCAGGCATTTTGTTTATAACCTCTGACAGGAAGTTTAAAAAAAAAAACATTTTAGGGGTTAAGACATGTTTTTTATTTAGCGTTATATTTTTTTCCCCTGCATTTGTCTAGTCTGTAGTTCCAGTTCATATCCCAGCTGTTTCTTAAAGCTACATCTTACTGTGCCCTTTTCTCTGTTCCAGCTGCTCAGGAGGAGGGGAAGCTGGTTGTTGCAGTAGGGCTCTCCCTTCCACTTGAATGTAGCTAATGGCTTTAAAACCTTTTGTGTTTGTGTGTGTGTCTGTCTCTCTCTGTCTCTGACCCTCCGTGATGCTCTGCAGAGGTGCCCAGTGCTTGCTGACTCACTCAGAGACAAATAGGCCACTTGGAAAAAACAGGGTTTGATGTAAATGTGTTTGCCGTTGTGTATCAGCCATGCAATTTCACCCGGGCTACAGTACATTTCTCAGCGCAGATACCAGGCTTAAGTCACTGGTCACCAGTGTAATTTACAGCCTGCAGAACCCGATAAGGTTTATGTGTTTACAGTTCTCAGCTGCGAGTCATTTAGGTTGGAAATGAAACTCCAAACGTAAATGTGTTTAATAACACCAACCAATCGGAAGCAGTTTTTTCCACGCATTTTAGTCAGTGGGAGGGGACATGTGTGGGTTTCAAGTGTTGTAATTAGCCTGCAGAGTGGCCTGATAGAGAGCCAGATATCTGCCAGTGTGTTTCCTTCCTCTAACTCTTTACCAAAGGACAGGGCCTCTCTGTCATTTTAAATTACCATGGCAGCTGTTATTACAGTATTGTTTGGCACAGCGCACAGGGCACCAGTGATACCTTGGCTCAGGGCCCCGTCCTATGGCCCGCCGCTCACAGGAGACGATGGCTGCCTTTCAGCACACTTGGACAGACCTCTAGATCTAATTACCCACACAGGGATAATTACGGTGTTAGCCATGTTCTGTTTCTTTTTTATTTTTTTTTGCTTGATCTGGAGTTAGCATTTTGTTGGTTTCACAATTTGTACACAGAGCTGTGCCATTATTAAAGGACTTTCATGATGTTCTACCCCCACATTGCATGTAGGTGCTCAGCTATGCAGCAAGCTAAACACACTCCCAAAAAAGGTTGAAATACATTAGGCCTTTAAATTCTTTACTACAGGCCATTGAGAAACCATGAAAACAGTAAGTCTATTGTAGTGATAATAGGAAAAAGACAAGATATTGTCAAGAGCTAGACCAAAGGCATTGTAGAAATTAATTTGTATAGTTAGTGGATCCACAAAGATATAAACAACATTTCAATGTAGTTATAGTGTGCTTGATGCCAGGAAGAAAATGATCACCAGTGAAAGATCAACATTAAGTCCCCATAAATTTATAACACTGTATTTAATCTAGTAGGCATAAACATGGAGTCCTCAATAGTAAATGGTAAAAGAGTAAATACACAACGGTTAGCAAACAGTAATTAACACTTACTTTAGAATGTTTTATTAACAACCCATCATTAGCCTCAGACAGCTAGCATGGTTAGCATAGTATTTTATTAGATTTTTGGGTAGATCAATTAGGAAACTATAAATGGGGGGAAAAAAACTGAAATATCACACTTGAAATGCCAAAGCAAAAAAGATCAAATCCAATATTGTCATAAAGCAGGTATGCTGATACACCCAAAGTTATCAAAGGCGTAAAGTATAAACTGCATGGAAAATCTATTTCGGTTGACACTTATATTGTCTAATGCTTTATAGTGCTATATTGCAAAACTCCATATTTAAAGTATGCCATAGAGCTAGCATTCAAAAGACTGAAAATGGCATTTCATTGGTTACTATGGGTACCGGTATCGGCTGTTGAGAGGAAGGAACTTTGACATACTCTTCAACCTGCTCACCCCACCCTTCTATGTTGGGTGCATGTAAAAATGTTGAAATTAATACTTGTTGGCAACATGTATTGCTTTACTGCTGTTGACTCAGACCCAACATTACACCCTGTATTGTTTACATGACTGATTAGTCGTAGAAATGTTGCTTCACTTTGTCACACAGGCACAGTATGTGTGACCTTGCATAAAGAAGCCAGTGTGCTCAGAGAGGGAGGGGCTCACTGCTCAGTAACAGCGGCCTGTAACAATTGTCAAACAGTCAAATATGCACTGTTACACAGCAACCTCATTTTAGATCTGTCCATGCCGACTTAGGCTGCTGGTGTTTTCTCCTTTTACATTAGACAAGCTGGTTCATCTTAAAGGAACACGCCAGTGTTTAGTTAATCCACTTTATTGCTGTCAAAACCCACACTCCGGTGTTAAGGTTGTTTCATATCTGCACATCCAGTACAAAGACAGGTCTGGCATGTGTTTAGAATAGCATAGCTCTAATGCTAGATGCAGGAGGAAATACATTTCAACAGTGTTGTGGTAGTGGAATAGCTCTTTTTGTTTCTTAACACTTCTGGTAGTGACACACAGTGATTATACCGTAAGACTGTAGTCATGTTTGAGTGATCTTCAGTCTTGCAAAGAACAGACGATAGGTTTAATGTAGAGAAAATACATCGTTTCATTTATTAAATTTTTTCCTATTTGCAGTTACATGCAGGTGAGCACAGAGCTGACCCTGCATAATATATATATAAATACTCACACACATGCTGCCTCACAGCTGACCAATATTTATCACATGTTTAGCATTCCCTCTCCCATCAACCGTCACCACCTAGTCACATTTCTTTCCTCACTTCTTCCACTTGACGTCTTCTCTGTCTTACTCTTCCGTGAATGTAGGATTCACTAGGCTTTAAGTTTTTTGAGGACTTTTTCTTGTCATTCATTGGTAACATATCATGATTATAAAGGATGAGCTTTTGAAGTAACAGTGTTTCCCTTACTGTCACTCATAATTGTAGCTGCCAGCCAAATTCTGTTAAGGTGGGACTTTAGTTGGTCAGACTGTTTTCCACCAGTCTGGCAGGTCGCCAGCCTTTATTTGGCTGCGTAATATAAAAATCTCCAGAGACACCTGGTAGTTGGACATTATGTTGTTAATCTTGATGACCAGTGTTCATTGACGTGTCATTAGTTGCATTTCTATTCAATTGTCATGCAAATTCTAAGGGAACTTTTGAAATGTTGCAAAAAAAGAAATTCCAATAGGTGCTTTTCCATCAGGAACTTGGCTCAGCGAGTTGTAGTTGTTCTTTCATGTCCGTGAGTGTTGGCCATGTTTCATGCTGTTTGGATACAAAAACACGCTATGGAAATATCTGGGAGGGTGTTTATAGTGCAATTATGTTTGTATTATTTCTATAACCAATTATATCTTTTTCTATTTCTTATAATCTTACTTATGCTTACCACTTACTGTGAAGATAATCTTTCGTAAAATTTTTTTCCTCCTATGTCTTTTTTGCTGCTGTAGCACAGGAATTTGTCCAGTGTGGGATTAATAAAGTCTTCGTTAGACTGGTAACACACTTAATGCGTGTCAGTTGCGTGGGAAGTCCGTTTTATTTTGGCTCCCATGTTAACAGGTTAGAACTTACTTGCTGCCTGCATGACAAGCATGTCCTCCCTGTACGTCACCTAGCAGCAGTGCCTCGTCAGACACGTTTCTGGTGTGTAGGACATAGAGAAATCCACGTCGCTGACTCGCAACAGAAACGCAGGCCTTATATTGGAAGAAGCAGTCAGCGGACATAGCTGTCCATCGAGTTAAATGTTTGCTATGTTTGAAGAACTTACTTGACTAAGACGTTGCCACATCCCATTAAGCCCATCAACTCTTTTTCAACAGTTAAAAAAAAAAAAAAAGAGAGGGTAAACATTTTTGCAAAATTGAAGCTTTATCTAATTTTGACGTTGTCATTCAGCTTTTCAAATGCGTATAAAAATATCTGAATGGAAACACTGCTGTTGAGTTTCTACCAGCTCTGGGGCTGTTGTGCTGTGTGTTCTTGATCTAAAATCCTTGTTGTTTGTAGGGAAATAAGAAGGATTTCACTCTTTAGATTAGGTATGCCATACCTAAAATACTGGGTGACGTTGAGCATTATCTAGTGTGGCCCCCCTACCTTTTCAAATGTGTCCTAACTTCGTAATGTGTGTTTCTTATTTGACAGGTAATAAACGTAAAGGTCTGCAATGGGTAATAGACGTGACCATAGCTTACCCCAAAGCAAGACCCATGGACATCCAGACCTGGATATTTGGCTACAGACCTCCTACAGTCACACATGTACATTACAGGTAAGAAGAAAGTTGGTCATAACATTCACCTGGTTTGTGCTTATCTAGTTTTCATATGAGTGAAACACCAGAACCATTTTTACTATGCAAATATACTATGCTGCCAACATGCAAAGAAACTGCCTCATGTGAGAATGTAAAACATTACATCATGAAATAAGTGCAACATAATTTTAGTAGTATTATATTGTTTAAGCATTTTTAAACTTTTAGTATTAGTACTTTCAGGTCATTATTGCTTGTAAACTGTACCGTATGACTGACAAAACAAGTGCGTTTTTCATTTGTCTTCATTTTCGTATTTTCCATCAAAGGAGTTTGTATCACCAGAGAAAGTCCCATCACAGGTCCTTTGTGTACCAAACCAAAATCACTAGTAGCTACAGAGACTTTAAGACTCCATACTGTTCACGTGAATTACTTTAGCAGCATTCATTTACATATCGAGGGGGAACCTGAGGTCCATCCACCCATCGATAATGCACGTTCACTACATAAAATCCCACCTTTCATACCTGGTGAGTCAGCAGAACACACCTTGTCCCTGTGGAGTTTTAGACTCATAGTAGCACCATGGAGCTGTTCTTATTATGATTTTGTTTATCTTGCCCACGTGTGACTTTTCTAAGCATTTACAGACATTTAACAATTTTCATAAATGTACAATTAAGTCATTTTTATGAAGATTTGCTCCTTTTCTCAAAGATAGTTAACTAAATATTTGATGGTTTTGGACTTTTATTTTGAAACTGAAATTATAACTGCAATTACAGAACAAGCAATTTATCAAGGAAATAACATGCAGATTAAATTTAATAATAAAAATATTTGTTTTGAACCTCTGTTTTGGCAGATTTGACAACCTTTTTCTACTGCCAGTGCTTGAATGTGATAGATTTTGTGTCCAAGACGTGCTAAAGGTTTTAGGTAATAAGTTACAAAAAAGTCATAAAAATAAACCTAATCACCATCCTGGATTCTGTAGTTATATATAATGTATAAATATATGCTCTAATGCAAAGCAAAGGCATTCCCTCCATTCTTATTGTCCTGTCATCAGTGCCCTCCAGGTTTCCCCTCTATTCCCCCCCCCCCCCCACTCGAGGATATGATGAAGGTAGGCTCTGTTCAAGATGTGGCCCGTGCATTGTTTTGAAAGGGTAGATCATAAAGGGAGGTATCTAGGCCGACATGATTCTGGGGAAAATCTCTTGGGAGCAATTTAAAACCTTTTATAAAGTCTATGTTTAAAACTTGTAGTAGCGTTTGTTATGCAGTCGGCTCGTAAAATTAAAGGACAATCAAAGTCATTCAAAATGTAATCATGAACGGGTGAATCGAAATTGTAATTTTTTTTTTTAAACAATTTATTGTGCATGCCTAGATGTATCCAGACTCAGTCATCAGATAGAAATCATCTTGACCCTCAATCTTGTCTTTCGCCCCTTAACAACCTACTGACACATCTCACGTGTGTGTTTTTCCACCTCTAGGGGCAGCGTATGATCGGGCAAAGTAAAACTAGACGAGCAGAGGACGCACTAGTTCATTTGTGGTCAAAACGAAATTTTAGAGATTTTGATAGTGTTGAGATTCCTTGGAAGACAAGACAATTCAAACAAAAAACCTACATTGTTGAACCAATTGTGAATAAGACATATTTGTGATTTAAGATTGTGCCATTTTGCATCAGGAATGTTATGGAAACCATGGTTCTTGTTAAGATGGTCGTGACAGCAGCCAGAGATTAATTAATAGTTGTGGTGTATCGATTCTCGATTCTGATTCTCTGAGGGGTGGAGTTAAAACCAGTCACATTCTTATTTCACAAATAAGAGAATGGTTTGCAATAGTGGTTTGCAGTTTTACAGGGCTTTCCTAATGTAAAATAAAGCCACAGTAGAGCGCCGCTTACTGTGCTCCATGGCAACAACACAAGCGCCTGCCGCTACGGAAACCAAAACTTGAGCATATTAAATTTGGATCTGATGATCCGATTTGAAACCAAAATTCTCTTTAATCTGTCATTTTTAAAGGTCCCATGACATGGTGCTCTTTGGATGTTTTTGTATAGGCCTTAGTGGTCCAATTATACTGTAACTGAAGTTTCTTCCCCAAAAGGCAGCTTTGGTGCCGAATTACAGCTACTAGAGCCAGTCCCAGTCTTCTTAGTATGTGCCATTTCGGAGTCATTAGATTTTGGCAAGGAGAATGGGGGTGTTTCCTTGACCAGCTGCTACTTTGCTTGTTTGAAAGCCATAATGTATCTTTCATGGGTGGGCAAAATTCTCTGGGCAGGCAAATCAGGGGGAGGTAACCTTGCCCCATATGACCTCATAAGGGGCAATATTTCAGATTGGCCCATCTGAGCTTTCTCAAAGGCAGAGCAGTTCCCAGGGCTCGGTTTACACCGATCACCATTTCTAGCCACTGGGGGATGATAGGCAGGCTGGGGGAACTCGTATTAATGTTAAAAAACTCATAAAGTGACATTTTCATGCCATGGGACATTTTAAATTGTTATACTATTATGATAGAATTGGTGGTGTTATCAGAAAATATGCAGAAAGAGAATCCTCAGACCTCACATGCAGCTTAAGGGCCATGACAACAAGCAGAGTGTCAGCTCTTATCTGTGATTCAGCATGTTGAAACTGCAGCAGGCAGACTGCAGGCTCTCCGTATGAGAGCTGCCTGACTGGCTGTCCGTGACTTCTCCCATTTAGCGAGGTGTCTTCTCATTTTTTGCATCCGCCTCTTCTTTTGTTGTTCTACAAGCAAAAGAAGACCGTTCCAACCGATTAACGTGGTATGAAAATGGTTGGATGGTTTATGTATTTTGTTTTGCATCTTTCTGAGATGCTTGGTCTTTTGGTTTTATTTTTAGGGTTATTCATACAGACTACTGACAAGTTATTTCCTCCAGTGCAGGCCCTGAACATAGATGTACAGTACATCAGATGTTACCTAGACGTCAACTACGGGGCTATATGGATTATTACTGCTCCTGAGCCTCAGCTTCAAAACATCAGGCTGAGAGTTGGGAAATATTCTAGATGAATCCACATTGGGCACTTTGTTTTTTTTAAATCCTTCCACCTCCCTCTTTCTCTCGCTGTCTTCCCCCTTCAGCCCCACCCTCCCTTGCTGTGTCTCTGACCTTCTCTTCATATAATCTCAGTCTTTCAGATTGCAGCATCATAAGCCCTCTGTGAATGGCGGATGGGAGAGCTAGGTGGGTGTACAAGGGCCAAGCAAGGGCTGTAGTGGGTGTTAAATATATTGAAATCCTTTTCTTTTAAATGCACCGTGCCCTCTCCTTCTTTGCGCTGCTGTGTGCATTTCTAAAAGCTGCTGTTTGAAAATATCTGAAAGGTGACATGATTTATGGAGTCTGAGTCTGCCTGGTCATCACATGGATGCTTTGTAGCTGCACACCTGGCTTTCCTTTGGAGACACTTGCCCAGAATTGTTGAGCTTGCAGCCATTACCGCTTTCCTAAGTTATCTGAGGCAGTTGAGTTTTTCTCTAGAAAGGTTGCAGGTTAGTAGTTACTGGATGTAAATCAGAGACTACATGTCCTGCTATTTTCTACTTATTTTGTATTTAATGACGTTCATTCAACACCTCACCCAGATTTATATCTCTTACACTCTGGTTATACCTGTGAGTGTAGTGAGTTCCTTGGTGGTTAGAGAGGGCATTTTGGGATAACTAAAAAAATTTTTGCCATAGAAACCCATTACAGGAGTCATCTTTCATCTATATTCACTTCAGTTGGCACCCTTAGACCTGTAAAACACGGTCTCTGCTTCAAGCCACAGTAGTTAGGAGGTAGGGCTGCAGGATTCAGGGAAAAATATGAATCACGATTATTTTTGCTTAGAATCGATATCACGATTCTCTGCTACGATCCCTTTTGACCATGACAAAACAAATCTAATTCACAGTACCAAACAGATTTTTTGGCACCTATAGCACATTGCACGTGACCACAAGTCTGTAAACATAGAGGCCTCATAGAGCATTGCAGCGCTTGGGAGCGCTTCTTGATGCAGTCGGCTCGCAGCAATTAAATGGGAATCAAAATCAGTAGAAATTTTAAAATATAATTTTTGTATACAAACTTCTTTCTCTTTTTTAAATCATAGTTATCAAAAATGAATTGTGGACAGGGTGAATCGCAATTTAATCGTACAGGCTTACCAGGAAGCTCATCGTCTCACAACAAACACCCTCATAAACTGCAGGGTGTGCTGACATCTATGTGCCTATAAAGACAGATCAGGTCATGCAGTCCAGATCAACCTGTGACAGTGGTTTTATAGCCTCTTTTGTCTGACCTGTGCACTGATAAGATGTCGATGCTCCCTTGCTCAGCTGTCATTAACCTCCACGCTGCTCCTCCTACCATTCCCTCTCCAGTGTCCTCAGATGATGACAACGGCAGCAATCTGTCAGGGGAATTTGGTCACGGTGACAAGGTGAATGTGTGCTCCTGCCACGTAGACAGAGATCAAAGTGGGGATAGGGAGAAGAAAAACATGGTAGTGTCTGCTGGTCACTCTAGTTTTAATCCAAAACAGATTGTGATCGGTTTAAGTTGGTCCAGACCAAGACAAAAAAGGTTCTTGAATTCTGTTTCGTGTTCACACTGACTTTTAACAAACTAATGAAGAACCATGAAGTAACATGAACACAGTCATCTTTCATCATCAGCAGGTCATGCAACTAGGGATGTTAATAATTAACCGTTAACCATTAACCAACAAGAATTTTGACCGAATAGTTCTATCAGTAATTAGAAAAAGTTTGTTGCATTGTTAAAGGAAAAAGGCTGTAAAATCTTTTTTTTTTTTTTTTTACTTGCTTGTGCTAACTTTGCATTAGCAAGTTTTGTTTTAAGCTCTTTTTTTCTGCAAAGTTTATGGCTCTCTGTGGCTCACTATTGATGAGGATTGGTTGGCGCGAGCGGTTCCAGAAAAGTGGATACGTGACCAGGAAATGTCCGCATCTGCCCGCTGAAAGTATGTCTAAGTCTCCCGAACTGGTGAACTGGGACTCAGTTGGCTGCTCATTGTTAAACAGTTAATGATTGGTTAACGAGTGCCAGGAAAATAAATCTAAATTTGCATTCTTAAATCCAACACTTTATTATGCGTGTCACAAAGAGCTTGCAAAGAAATAACAGATTATAAACGCTATTGTTCGACTGCAGCTTGACCCTGTATATCGTGATTGGCGAGGCATTTTGTACCGTAATATTACATGAGGGAGTGACAGCTGTTTTAACTTGCAAAATACCCACACACATGGTGCACCCTGTTTACAAAATTATCTTGTATAAATATAGCATGTATGCCGTTTCTACAGATCAGGAGATGACTTTATTAGCAGTTCACAAGTTAGGTTCAGTTAAGCTTTTTCACCACTAACAGACAGCCAAGACTCCCAGTTGTTTAATCGCACCAGAATCAAGCTGACGGCTTTCACACAAGCCTAAACCCACTAAATCAAGCAGGTAAACCTTGTAAAACTGACAGCTTTTGAGTATTGCCTGTAAAAAAAAAAATGTAAGGAAACAATATACTTGCAATCCTATCATGCATAAAGAGAGACTGATAACACTAAGCTTGGTCCTTGTGCAGTGATGTCTGCTCTGTTTGATGGAAAGTAGCAAACCGCTATTTGCTGTTTCAAACCTTTTTTCTCCAATGAACAGCCGATGAGATTAATTGGCTGTTCAGCCAACGGCCGACAAAAATAACAGGCTGACGAAGGCCGACTAGAATTGACGGCCGACCACCGGCTTGGTGCGTCAGGACCTTGCAGTTACTTAATGTTACTCAACCTTTCTCTGATTGCAGATAAGCATTGGCATTTTGCAAGCAATTGCCCTTAAGTGTGGTTTACTTCAAAATAATTAAAATTATACTAGGAATTCTGCATCACTATTGATCCATTGTAGCATTAACTAAGCTAAACCTTATGCATGCTTTGTCATACTTTATTATTTGTTTAATCGTTGCTTTAGGTGGTAAAACAAACGCTTACACCACCGGAGAATTGAGAGAAAGAACTCAAAGGCAGCAGTTTGAGATTTGGAGCTTCATTGCACATAGATGACTCTTATCTTAACTAGATAGTGACAGGGAGCAGGACAGGAGACTTTGTGTTGCTCCCCAAGCCACATTGGCCACTAATCTCAATATTCACCTTTTGCAACATTGGACCTGTCCTCCCAGGGCACCTCTTTCTTTCTTTCTTTCTTTCTCAGGATTTTAGAGCAAGAGACATTTAGGGGCTTTATAGAGTCCCCAAACGATGCTGGCCACCCTCCAAAGAGGCTTGTGGAGTGGACAAACTTTTCCAGGAATAGTCCAAATTGAGTTGGCTTCCCAGCCCAGTTAGAAGGGGAAACAATATCTCAAGAACAAGAGCTTTACAGGAGTTAATGGTTCAAACAAGGGAGTTAAAATGCAGGATCAAAAGCTTCTGATTTTCACTGCTTATAACCTGAATTTTTCTTCTAACGATTAAACGCTGGTGTAATCATCTCTACGGGAAACTATGTTTAATGGTTGTTATTTGTCCACCTCTATATATATTTTCCAGAGAATAACGACCCCAAATGCAAGTGGATGTACATCATCTATTTTATGTAGTGCAGTTACACTCATGGTAAAAGTCTGATGGTAACGCTTATTGACAAAAGTAACTGCAGCTGTCTGTCTGTGTGTCAGGTTAACAAGCAGGCTGCTGCCAAGTGGGTTAGGCTGGAAATGAGAGTGCTGCCTTGGCCTCGAGCCAACCAGCACCTCACCACCACCATCACAACTGTATACGGTTACATGTGCCACTGCGTCTCTCAGCACAACAAATACCGCCATACTCTGTTTCTTTTCTCTCAGAAAAATATAAAGTTTCCATTTTTTACACTACAGTTGCCAAAATAGCAGCATCTGTTCTGCATATCCATACACTAATTGATCTAAACTGTTTTATGTTGGTTGCAGCCTGAATTTTTGTCTCAGCACCCAGTATAATCTGGGGTATCCACACTTGCTGAAGAAATATTTACTCACCTACGTTTTCTTGAGTACTTCATTAAAAGTACTCCAGTTGATGAAACTATGAAATTAGTGATATTCAAATATTTAATGTTCATTGATGTGTAAAGACAAAAATGTCCATAAATAGAAGGCCCTAACAAATATCCCAAACTATGTAGTGTAGAGCAAAGATCTGAATAGGGTTACCGTAGTTTACATATATGTACATTTTAAGTGTCCTTTCAGCTATGCAAATTTAATGTTATACCTTCTTACACTTTTTTATTGGATATGTTTTGTTTGTTTAAAATGATTGTTTCTTACAACATGGTCTTACATTCAATTTTAGCTAAATGGACACAATTTTATACTATAAACAATAGACCTTGAGGACATTAGACAACATCTGAAATCCTCCTGCTGCCTTAAAATTCTGCCAACAGACCTCAGATCTTGTGCATATTGTAAACACGTCTTTTCTCTCAGATATTGTTCCACAGGCCCTGAAAACTACAGCCATGAAGCCACTCCTACAAAAAGAACGTTCTAAACATGTCATTATAAGCAATTATGGGCCCATATCAAACCTTCCTTTTTGTTAAGAAAAATCATTGAAAAAGCAGTTTTTCAACAGCTTCTTGTAACTAAACGACTGTTTTGATGTCTTTCAGTCAGCTTGACCACAGCACTGAAACTGCTCTTGTTAAGGTCTTAAATGGCATGTACTTACAGACAGTGGAAACATTTCAGTCTTAGTTCTAATTTATCTCATTGCTGCATTTGAAACGGTCAACCACAACATTACTAGACCAACTGGAAAACTGGATTGGAATTTTTTGCACAGTACTAAAACGGAATTGAATCATATTAAATAACAGGCACTACTTTGTGTCTATATGTAATGATACACCTGAGTAGACATATATGACAAGGAGAGTGCCCCAAGGTTACATTCTGGGGCCTCTTTTGTTTAAAATATAAATGCTTCGATTGGCTCAGTCTATGGAAAACAACAAAATAAGTTACCAATATTATTAATTATGCGTACAACACACATTTACAAAACCCTACTGTATCAGTCCCAAGGGACATGTAGAAGCAGCGTTCAGTTTTTGTGCACCACACATCTGGAACAAAGTCCCAGAAAAGTGCAACTCAGTTCTTTTAAATCAAGGCTGAAGACTTTTGATGCTGCTTTTTATTAAATCAAATAATTTTTCATTTCTTACACTGCAATGTAACTATATTTCTTTTTATATCTGTGTTACCTTATTCTTATCTTGTTTTTAATTGCTCTTTAATGTTTTATGTAAAGGACTTTGAATTGTCTTGTTGCTTAAATGTGCTGTATTAAGTTTTCAGAATCCTTTTTTATCAGAGCACCTAACTCGTACCTGACATTGGGTAGAAAACAAATGTGACTCTCAAAGAGCGCAGCACTAAAGAATGACAAAAATATGCAGCATCACATTTAAAGCATGAGCTGACATTCTTCTTCAGCACTTCAAGGGAAAGCATGACAACATCATATTTGTTGATACCAGGGAAAAAAGTATAAAATGAATTGATCTAAAATTTAAAAAATATATAGTATTTAGTATGCCGTTTTCTGAAATCATTTAAAAAAAAATATAAAGATATTTGTTTTGTAGTTATTGCCTTAATTGATAAGTCAGACACATGAACACACAGTCAACCAGGTGAGCTCACCAGGCGCCCTGTAAAATGGAATCTTTTAAGGGAAACTACTCCTTCTACTTAAAGTTGAATATGCCAAAAAAGCCACATGATAATGGCATGTGTGGGGGAAACTATTTGACAACTGTTTTAATAATCAATTAACTGTTTCAGTAATTGTTCAAGCAAAAATGTCAAATCTTTGCCCCTTCCAGTTTCTGAAATGTGAGGATTAGATTAGTTCTTCAGTTTTAGCCCTGAGTTTTAGTCCTATGGTTCTGAAGCAAGACGGTGTGTTTGGTAGCCATCTAAATGTAGAGTCAGGTGGTTTCAGGGCAGGAAATTAATCCTGGGAACTTCAACATGAGGTTTGAAAAATACTTTATGCTATCTAAGCATGTTTACTTGATCAGAATTATCAGTGCCTCCTTGAACTTCAGCTAGAGCCTTTCTGTATGAATATTCCATTTCTGTTGTCTCCCCCTACACCCAAGACCCAAGTGACGTAGTCATATGTTTGTATGTCCTGCAAGAGTGTGGAAACATGTCTGTGTTCCTAAACTTGATTTAAACCACAAGATATCATCCTGACAGTGCTATAGCTATTGCATAGATTGCTTTTTAAAATATAGTTTGATCCCTTTATTAATCAATACTGTATCACTTATTACTTCCCTCTGATGAAAGCTCTCCTCATAGGCACAGATGTGCTTTTCCAGTGGACATTATCCAGTTAGGAATATTGAGCAAAAGTTGAGTGCAGAGGAAATGCTCGTCTGAGGGAGGAGAGTGTAACCTCTATTTGAAGGTGACCAGAAACTGGTCAATGTGGGAGTGAAGCCTACTAGGGACCCCTTCTGGCAAAAGACTAGACTTCATCAGCACTCTCATCAGGGCTTGTAAAGTGACCCTTCACTGTTTTCACAATGTGAACCAGTACAGTCATTGTGTTTTCATTTCATCAACAGTTTTTGTCTTTTGGGTTGGAAAAATTCTTAGTATTAGCCAGTTAGAGACAATTAATATAAGAAATAAAGAACTCGTTGAGGTTGTCTCATGGTTACCTGAATTCAATTGTGTTGCTTTTTCATATTTTAGTAGCAAAATTGATTGATTTAAACTTTTCAGTTATTTTTATTTTTTTCTTCTAACAATTATGTGGAGCTACATGACTGGTCTGTCTCTTGTCAGGCTCCCCTCAGCACTTCTGTCTCACTGTGAGGAGCCTGACAGCTAATGAATCACCAAAACAAGCTGAAGCTACAGCAAACACACAGACTGCTGTAACAGAGTCCAGTTGGAAATGGACTGCTCTGCTCAGAGACAACGGCTGACACAGAGTTTGGACTGCAGCTTCCACGACTGATCAATTCAGACAGTTTCTGCTGAGTGAGATTTCAGTCTTCCTTTTTTGTGTTTCATCTCTCTCCCTGTCTGCCTGTCTCTCCCTTCTCTTTCAGGATGTACCCAATAAAAGAGGTTCCTGTGGAGGCAGAGGCCCTGACTGACTGGCTGTATCAGAGGTTTGTGGAGAAAGAAGAGTTGCTGACCCACTTCTACAGCACAGGTTTGTCTCACCCTTCAGTTTGTTAAAGTCAAACTGAAATATGAATTCTCCTTAATTTTGTGTAAACAAAGATAAACTATAATAACACAGCTATGTTGCATATATTTTGTATTTTTCAAAAGAGGATAAAAAAACAAACGCATTTGATAAAAACATATTTGTCCGAGCTGCAGCCCTCTAAGTGGGTGTTTTTCCCCAACCACATTACCCAACAGTTGACCGATATTTTTAGGGTAGCTGTTGCTAGGAGATGCACTGTCAACTTTGCGGTGCGGGACTGACTGGAGCACATAATGCTGTATAGCCTACGAATAACGATGGTAATCAACCACTAGGGACGAATTGTTATTTTAATAGCTGCTGAGTCACTCCGTACAAACGGCTTCCTGTCACTGTGCCAATGTGTCTGCATCAAGTCAGACTGACATGAGGTGACTTTGTCACAGTGATACTTTCCTTGTGTGAAGTCTTGCTAGTTTTGACTATTTTATTTCATTTAAATTTTCAGTGTTTGCTTGTTTTAGTTTCAGTTTTTCAGAAATGATTTGTTTTAATATATTTAGTTTAACAGTAGTTTTAGGTTTGTTTTTGTTATAGCCATAATGCCTCAGAAGCATGCAGCTACATATACATACAAAATACATGATTGGAGAACCGCCGTGTTGTTTAATGTTTAATCGGAGACGGTTTAGAACAGATTATGAGCCCATTATAGTTTGAGACCTGTTTCTGTCCCAGGACCAAACTCTCGCGAGATCTGGCAACACAGAGGAGCTAACGTCAGCTAACATTTGTGAACTCCCTAACAGACTTATCTCTGTGACGCTAAATATGTCTTTAAGCTCTGTAAATATCTTACTTTAGCAAAAGAACATATTAACAAATTATTCAAATATAACTTTTCATCCATCAACACAACACGTTCAAACACCCCTTTAGGAGACAGGAGGTGTGTACCGTTTCATACCATTGCCGGTGAAAAGATCTTTTCAATTTGACTATAAATCAAAACTTCTTGGTTTAGCATCTTATTTTGCATAAGTGCAATATTCTGAGTGGTATGTATTTATGTCTTCCTCAACAGGATCATTCCCCTCTCAAGAAGGACACAAGGAGGCAGCTTCCCGGCAGATGACCCTTGACCCCGTGTGGCTGTGCATTATCCAGTCGTTTGCTTTCGCCTCCGGCTACATGTGGTACAGTGTCCTCTGGTACCTCTACTGCTGTTTATTTTGAGTGCGCTGATGAGGCGAGAGTCTTTATCGGACCACTGGAAAAGCCTCAGGATCAGTTGGTGTGTGGGGCCCAGCGTCATACTAGCCCCCTTCGATTGATGAATGTACAATTACAACAGTGGAGAGACTTAATAGGAATCAAAAAAACATATGAAGAACACAAACACGCGGAATACAAATACCAATACAAAATGAAACAGGTCACAGGCATAGTTAACTTGCACACAACCCTAACACAACACACTCGCTCCAACGGCCTAGCAGAATAATCTCTCGTACTCGTCACGACTCACATTTTGATGTTTACACGTCCTCATACACGTAGACGCTCACACGTACATAACGTTTTATTAGAAGTCAACGAAATGAGGCTCAGGACTCCTCCAGGGGACACTCTGGACCAAACTCTCTCTCTTCCCCCAGCTCCTAGGCTTCAGCCGTAGTAGTTTTACAGAGTATAAAGTATGTATGGACGCGTGTGTGAGTGAACATATGTGACTAGAAGCATAATGTCTGCCCTTATTCTTCTTCCTGGCAAGGGTTGATAAAGCCCACTGGACCTCTCTTTCAGCCAGCTGACTAGCCGGCTGGCCACACCTTCCAGAGCGAGCGGCTGTATGAACGTTGAGGCTGCGCAGCCCGCAGCTCCTCTGGCCTTCATTGCACTAAGGATCCATACTGCCCTACCTGCTCCCTGTCCCAGGAAATATTCCTGTGTGGTAGCTGTTAATGTTTTAATTTCTTTTGTTTTCTTCCCTTAACCTGCATATCTCCAGAACAATGGCCATTGTATTTGTTGTTGATGTCTTTTTTTTCTTTCTTTTTTTTCTTCTGTTTTCATCTGTCTGTTGAGGCAGTATTCTGAGTTCACTGAGTAAGGGGGATCATGTTTACACTGGCAGCCCTGTTGAAAGCCTAAAGGAATGGTGGCTATGATGCTGCGCTTGCATTAAGGATATTTTTCTGTGTCAGACATTGAAGGGAGGAAGAGGAGACTGTGTCGTAGTGCTAGTTTAAAAAAAAGAGTCTGATTGCCCTAAAAGTTGTGGATTCCCCTTTTCACCATCTGCTGTCCAACATACACACATACACATCCATGTGCAGCTACACACCGCAGTGGTGGATCATCTCTAGAAAGCAAGAGACTCTTATACCCCCCATTGGACTACATTGTTTTACAAATATTTAAGCCATATGGTTAGTGTTGTCAGGTGGGAAAAAGACTTGGAAGAAAATATGATTTTTATAGAAAGCTACCCTTATGTTCAGCATTCTAAAATAGAGATTTTGGCTTACAGAACTATAGGTGTCATTACTGTAAATTTACAGCATAACCTGCCTAAGTGAGTGTGTGTGATAGTCTCTCCCCCCCTCTCCATTTTTGATATATATGATTGATTCATAATGTCGTGTTGCTCTGTGACAGAGTGTGGCGGCAATTTCACCATGAGTGGTCAATTTTTATTCATTTTAAATTACATGAAACTGTCGTCCTCATGTCATATGTTTAAATCTTGTATATAATGAAGCTGAGGACGAGTTTTCATTGTTGGAAATGACGGCAGCCGTTCTCTTTTGGTCCGTGATAATTTCAGAGAATTTTAATTTAAAATATCATGAATGTTTTGTTTTTTTTAATTATTATTTTTAAACAGAAAGCAAGGATTTTACCTCCGCTTTTCAGTGTTTTTTGTTTTGTTTTTTAAAATATTTTTTGTTGAATTCCTGACCAGGAAGTTGTTTGCTTAAAGACACAGGAGCTATGGTACATCTGTGTGCTGGATGACACAGCGTTTGCACAGCAACACATGGGCCCAGTTTCAAATTTGTACCATTGTATATTTTAAATCACCAGGATTTAGTGGAAAAACCTCGACTATCGAGCCTTACCGGATGTCCTGGTAGACCACAATCCCAAACAATTCTGTTTTTCCCTTTCACTCCTTGACAACCATTTGGAATAACGATGGTTTCATGGTGTTGAGCTAAAACTGGCCCAGTGAGGAAGAGATCACTCTTCACAGACGAGGGGAACTCTGGTGGGCCCTGCAATGATGCAGCTGTTCTCTCTCCAATGTCCTTGTGTTGTGGTTTTGAGGTCAGTTATATGTAATTTGCTTAGCCTTCTTTAATTAGGAAAATGATAGAGGACCAGCAATTATCACAGTTTACTGCCCTCCCTGTGTGCCACTGTTTGTAGAAACTGTGTGAAAGTCAAAAAAGGGCTACCCGACTGGGTAGATAACAACTTTTTTAATCAGGCTGTAAATGTGATTCGTTCAGCGGCCCTCTGAGATTCCCCTCCATCTTAAGAGTGACTTGAAATGAAGCTTCATCTTTCTTTATTTTCATCTTTTCATTTTGATTTTCTTTTTTGATTTTTCTGACCATGTTTCCAAAGAAGGCAGGGAAATAATGTTTTCCTAGATGTGGTTATAGGAAATAAACACAAATAGGGATTTAAACAAATTATACTAGAGCTGTCTGTAATTTTCCATTTTGTACTTCTCCTTTAATTCCTAGCTACACAGCCATTTTACAACACAAAAGACTTGTGCTGGAATAAAACATCATAAAGATCCCATCAGCCTAATGCTTTTCTTTCTCTTTGTTTTTATGCACCTAACAAAAATCTCTGTAAAAAATGACATGCAATTGGTAGTTATTCCCATTAAGTTTCTATGTTATAACAGGTTGTCATTCATGAGCTCATTGGACATAAACAAAATAAGCTTAAAGGATTAGTTCAACATTTGGGGAATTCTTATATTTGCCTTCTTGCAGAGAGTTAGATGAGAAGGTTCATGTGCCGGCAAAGAAATAATTTGGTGCGTAATCTTGTCTAGAAATATCACAATTTAGCTTTTCCACTGTTAATTGAGTGTAATATGTTTGCAGCTGGGTTTTTTAAATTTATTTTTATTTATGGGCCAGGCTGGCTGTTTCTCCTTGCTTCCTGTCTGTATGCTAACTGTATATATTTGAAACTAGCTTAAATATCACAGAGTCTTAACGATAATTTCAACATCTAACGTGAACTCTGCAAGAAACCAATAAGCATATTTCCCTGAATGTCAAACCATTTAATTATACTTCAACAGAATGCCGGAATCCTGAAGGTCCTGTAGAAATTATAATAAGGGAAAAACATTGTATGTTTTTAAATCACTATTCATTGTGTTTTCTTTGGTCTGTCAATGTCAACTGTCATATTTTCTCTTCACTGAGCTGCTGGCTGAGAATGGGCTCTAGGTAACCGAAACCTGTGTTTGCTCTGTCCTGTGCCCGTTGTTTAACTGTGGTGTCAGTCACCAGCTTTCCAGAGATCTCCTTACCCTGGCAGAAGGTCCACTGCTGAATCAAGCACAGAGGGATGATTAGTGTTTTCTGTCTGGAACAAACCTACTGTGCATCTGTGTCAGACTGGAGTATAGATTAATGTTGAGGTGTGTACCTTAGTACTTTTATATAGGCCTGCAGCATAGGATGTATAATCACCTCAGCGTTATGTTTATGAGCAGTGATTTTGTTTCGGGTTGGAGCTTCATTTTTTTGCAGAATAATGTATTATGGTTTACAAGATCAGATGTTTTTGTGTGAAAATAGTAACTACAAATGTCAGATTTCCCATCTAAATTATTGTGGATATGTGATAAAAGGCAATGTAAAATGTAAAGTATGGAACAGCAAAACTGGGGGGAATATTGCATCTTCTTGCCAAGAGTTAAGAAGATTGATCAATCAATCAAACTGTATTTATAGAGCACTTTTCATACATTTAAAATGTAACAATTTACAGTTAAAAGCAATTGCCCCCCACCCACCATCACATTAATGTATCAGCAGACCCCCACAGACCCCGCACCAACATCCACATCCCCCCCCCCCCCTCTCCATAATACAACTATTGTGGCTGAGCACCGAAAGCTAAGTTAAGAAGTTGGGATTTGAGCCTCCTCTTAAAACAACACTATGTAACTTTTTGTACCTTGAAATATTTCCAAAACCGTTAAAGTTAATAGGAGGGCCGAAGACCAGTAAGAGATTTAAAAACTACTCTGTCTGTATGATAAATACGAAGCTAGCGATAAGTATCTAGCTTAGCTTATTTTAGCTTAGCATAAAGAAGAAAACAAGAAAACCGAATATTATCCTATACCAGCACCTTTCAAGCTCACTAATTAACACATATCTTGTTTGTTTTGTCTGAACAAAAACAAGTGTAAAAACTTCAGATTGTGGTTTTACTTGGGTTTATGTACCAAACATTTTCTTGGCTGGGGCCAGTTGCCAGGCAACCATAGGAGGCTCCAGAAAGTTACTACTCCTAGCCAAAAAATCATTTTATAACGACTTGTGTTTTCTGATTTAACAAACTAGATACATGGTAATTAGTGAGCTTTGGAAGTGCTGGTGGGCACATTTTTTTACTTTTGAAGAAAGCCAGTCTAACTGTCCCTGTTTCCAATTTTTATGCTAAGCTAACTTCATTTTTATCCCACAGACATGGCAGTGGTATCAAAATTCTCGTTCAACCCTCATAAGGAATGCCAGTAGAGGGAGTGCCCCATGCAAGCTGAGTCTTTGGCAGTGGCCCGGGTTCAAATCTACCCCGCCTCCCTTTGCTGCATGTAACACTGACTTATGAGTTTCCATCAGCACCTCTGCCCCTTCTTACTGGACTGATTATCAGTGACTTGCAGTTTGAAAGCGGGTCAAGTTACGTTATACCCCTGACCATTTTGGCATGCCATCGACTATTTCTATAGTTGCTGGAGTGACATGCAGATGGTTGGGTCTGCAGGAAAGCCACACGCTTCAGGCAGCCAATGGCAACTGAGGGTGAAAACCGTAGGAAGTGAGCTGGAAAATGGCATCAAATGGGCTAACAGTCATGAGCCACGTTGGCTGTTGCTCTGTGTACAGATGGAGAAAGAGTAATATCACCTTGCATGGAGACTCCTCAGTACAGCTCCTCCTAAGGTCACCCACATTACACAGACGGGAACTTTTTGTCCTCTGTAGAAGCACCAGTGTTCCTCCTCGGCACCTGCAATGAACTATTTCATGGTCACTGCTCCCCGGGGTCCTCCATGTCACGCTTTGACGCCTGCTTCCTCATGAATTTTGCGGTGGTGGCGGCATCCCTTGAGTCAGCAAGCACTAAAACATCCAGCTGTGGAGAGAAGGGCCGGGCTGAATGTCACTGCAGCAGCAGCCGGGGCATCACAGAGTCTCTCTGGCCCCTCCTGCTGTCACAAGGGGGCATGATGACGGCTGGTCGGTCTTTCTTGTTAGGATCACATGTTCCTCATGCAAATACTTGTATCAACACACATCCTATAACTCAGCTTGTGTCTCAGGAGTGCAACAGTGACGAATCACAAGCACTTTATTGTAAAGGGACAATGTGAAACTGTAATATCAATAGCAGGAAAGTTGATTAAGCCAGTTTATCCAAATCACATACACACATTCTCTGTGGTGTCTAACCATGCACATGGTTTCAGTTTCAGTCTCTGAAATCCTGCCTTCAACCCAATAGGCTACAATGGAGGTAAACAGAATTTAGAGGTCCCTGTTGTGCTTATAATCAGTTTTTTTAATTTTGGCGTTCTACTAGAACATGTTTACATGCTTT
The DNA here is from genome assembly GCF_013103735.1 of Etheostoma cragini. Lineage (NCBI taxonomy): Eukaryota > Metazoa > Chordata > Actinopteri > Perciformes > Percidae > Etheostoma > Etheostoma cragini. The sequence goes on from NC_048424.1 coordinate 7,477,729, forward strand.
AATGTTTCTTTTTTTTAAAGATTATTTGTGGGGCATTTTCAAGCTTTATTTCGACAGGACAGATGAAGACATGAAAGAAGAGAGAGGAGGAATGACATGCAGCAAAGGGCCGCAAGTCGGAGTCAAACCCTGGCCCGCTGTGTCGAGCCTGCTCTTCTTACTGAGCTATCTGGGCGCCCTGTAGTGTTTCTTTCAATGTCTGTCTGAATATATCTGTCTGAAATGCTTAATTTTAGCACACGTCTCTTTAAGCCCCCATTCCGAAAGGCCAAGTCTGCTCTGATTGATCAGTGTTTCCGGATCTTTTGCATTTGCAACAGCACTTTCTACCTGTCTAGCTGTGACATCACAACTGTACACAACTCCCAAAGCTTGTTTGAAGGCACAGTTTCTGCATACAGACTGTGTGCATTTCTCAGTTGATTGAGCCTTTTGATACTTTCACAGTATTTCTATAGTACCTTGGCCTTATTTAATGAAAAATCTCATTTTTTACAATATTGGGTGTTTCATTGGTGGTGCTCAAAGCACTGCATTTGGAAAAGGCTTTACCAGAGTCAAAAAGACTATACACGTGAGAAGGAAACTACCTTTTATTGTGACAGTCTAATTGTAGTCCTTAAACTTTGTTTTTGTGCAAAGTAAATGATGATGTTGCAAAAGTGTCAATTACCTTCACGTGAAGCCTGGCCAGCGGTTTCCCCTTTTTTCCAGTCTTTATGCTAAGCTAAGCTAACCGGCTGCAGAGATGCACCATGGTGGCCACCTGTCACTCAAAGTAACCACGCCCTTAATTATGTAGAACTTTAAGCCTGAATGTGATTTAATTGAGTGAGTTAAAAACACTACCACAGTTGTCATGAAGGGGGAACTTAGTTTTAGAGACTGAAATGTGTTTTTTAACAGGAAGGTCTACGGGGATTAACCCACAGTTGGGCCGCTGTCTCAAGTGGCCACTCGATGAACTGCAAGTTTGGGCACTTCCTCATTGGCTTCATGTTCAGCACTGGATGTTGTCGCTTTCCACCTGCTCGCTGCAGCCTCCAGTTACCAGAGATCGTCTCATCTAACGCTCAGCAAGAAAGCAAAAAAGAGTAATTCCCAAAATGTCCAAATAATCCTAATTGTAGCTTAATTATTAGCATATCATTTTGGGGTCTGAAAGGCCAAAGAAAAGGAAGCACCCAGGAGACTGTGGTTAAAAGATGTGTTTAAGGCTTTTTGATTGAAACTGCACCCAAAAAATGAAGTCAGCGGTGACATGAGTATCACAGGCCTCCTGTTACCCCAAAACGGCATCATGCCCCCCCCCCAAGCAGAGAGGAAGAGGATATGATATACTTAGTTGTCTGTTGCTCCTTGTCAACTCCTGGCCTTTAACAGGGGAAGCTGACGTTAGATCAGCCTCAGGCACCTGACTGTCTTTGTTGTTTCTGCTGTCAGTATTTCTGCTCCCCCCCCCCCCCCCCCCCCCCCCCCCCCCCCCCCCTCCCTCTAGAGTTCCTGGCTAATGTCCAAACTCCTCCAGCTCTTTGTAGCAGTGACCTTTGCAGAGGCAGACTGACAGACCGGCTCGAGTGCTCTCTCTCTTGGTGGTGGGAGTGGTGTCGGTGTGTGTGGTACCGGCAGCAGAGAGCAGAGAGACGGCTGAAATGATCATTTGAACACAACTGTTCCTGAGGCGTCCCCACTGAGAGAGAAGTTGCTGACTGCAAGACTGCATTCATCTCAGGCAGGGATCACACATCAAAGTTTACTTGTAATGAGAGAAATAGTCTTGCATCTGTTGCATGTAGGATTTACTGATTATACATGCTTAAACTAAAATTCAATTCTGCTTTACTCTGCTTAAATTTGTGTCAGGAAATGTCTGCGATGTAATAAAAATGTGCTTAATATACTTCAGCCAATAACCAGATCTAATCAGTTTGAGCTCAGTATGTTTCATATATTTGAGCCTTATGTAAATGCAACTTAGACATTATTTATCAAATTTAATCCTTATCAATCCACTAAAAGGCTAATAACAATACAGAAGTAAGCTCAGTACAGAGAAGTATAAAAAAAATGTCCTCTTACATCTTAGGAAAAAACATATTTGAACATCTAACAAGGAATGTATGAATAAAATAATACAATACGTTTGGTAAGGGCTGCAATTTTGCAATCAAATAATTTGTCACTTAACTGTTTAGTTTGTAAAATGGCAGGACATTTATGCCATAACCCAAAGTTATGTCATAAAATTGTTTGTTTATCTGATAAACAGTTTAAACCCCAAAGATGATCAATTTACAAAGACATACAACAGAGAAAAGCAGAACATCCTGGCATCTGAAACGCTGTAACCCGCAAATCTTTGGCCTTCTTAATTCTTTTCTTTTAATTGACTAAAAAAATGGTTAAATCAAATTACCACAGAAGCCCATTACCCTCCCCTGAGTTAATAATCCCCTGATTATACACTTACCGTGTACATATCGCATTTTGGATTATCCATCCATAGGTATGCAAGGACAAACCGTTAATTTTAGTTGAACAGACACAAAACGGTGTGCTCAAATGTAACTTGGTCTTTGGATATTTTTAGTGAGCTATTCTTACCTTTGCTTGATTAATTTTCTAGACAGCGGCTCTTACATTGCCTTGAGAAAAACTGAAGCCCTGGTGCTTCAGCTGGAAGAAAATGTTCTCACTCACTTCCCTCACTCATAGGACTCTCTGGCATTAAAGGCAAAGCTATCTGTTTGAAGAGGTGGACCTCAAACTCAACCATAGTGTACATCCCATTTAACACACACTACTGATGTTTTATGAAAAAAAGAGAATGCCTACTCTAAAAATAAATGTGTACATCCATAAAGAATATGCAAAAAGTAAGGTTTTTCTTATGTAGTTGTGGGCCTGTCTTTAATGGTTTTTGAAGCCTTTTTAGACTAGAAACATAAAAGGTGCACTTTTGGCAAACTGTTGCAATGAGATATGGCTCTGTACAAAACAAACACACTTTTTTAAAACTATATATATATATATATATATATATATATATATATATATATATATATATATATATATATATATATATATATATATATATATATATATATATATATATATATATATATATATATATATAGGTAATCTCATTGAGACACAGGGTCTCATTCTCAAGAGAGCGCACACTTTTTGTCATTGCAAGGGGTGTATTTTCTTTTGTATTACATATTTTTCTTTCTAAACATCAAAATATGAATTCAGTAATCCAGTCCTAAAATGCAAAATGTGTATGTAGAGTCAGCTGCTGACTCTGTTGAAGGTGTTTAGAATGGCTGGTTTCTTTAAACCAGCCATTCTGGTGTGTACATAATTTGATTGTTTGAGCCAAACACTTTTCATTTGACCTTTTGTCTTCTGCATTCTCCTTCCCCTCGTCTCCTGTTCTTCCCTCAGACTCATCCCCCAGAAACAATCCCGCAGTCCCAGCCTCAAACCCCATCTCTGCAAAAATAATTAATAGTAAAGTAATCAACTGACTAATTTTCATGGTGGTATCTAATGTTTAAAATGTTTACCCTATTCACTTGAGAAAAAGAATGAATAGATGTATGAATAGGCTATATTTGGGTCCTTTTTCTAAACTTTCCATTAATGGGATTGTTCTGCGCTTGTGAGGATACAAAATCAGTTAAGTTTACTTCTATTGCAATTTGACCTAGGTTGACCCCCATTTAGGCTTAAAATGACTGGACTGTTGTGTGGTCAGAGAGGACTAACCTATTTGTTTTTATTAACATTACAAACTGTTTGATTAGCTTTCCAAAGACAGCAACGTATTATTATCTAATGAAGATTACAAAAAAATGACCAATACATGTTTGTTATCTTTTTTTTAAAGTCTCTGTCGTCTTGCATTGACAGACCCATGTCCACAGCTCTTAGGAGGTAGCCTACATAACTCTGACCCTGCTTTGACCTGGCTGACTGTGAGTTTCTGGCGCCACCTGTGGAGAGTTGAGCTCCTAACATCTACCCGCTCCACTCTCGCGGGTTTCAGGCGCTTAGCAACCTCGCAACTTGTGTCTTCGTCCTGACCAATCAGGAGTCACCGTGCGGAGAGAACGGGCCAATTACGATTGAGAATTTGGGCACCAATTTAAACCGAGAGCAAACGCTTCCTGTTTTGTTGACTGCAATACACACGAGTAAACGACCAAAGAAAAGCCAAACATTTGGTCTGTTTAAGCATCTTTACTGGGAACAAAGACAACCCAAGCTCAAGAGAAAAATAAGAGACTAATCGATCGCTGGTTTAACTTTAGGTTTGATTACAGCCGAATATATCCTAACTATAACGCTAGCTAACGTTTAACGTTAACGTTAGCTTCGCTTGAAAAAGTAAGATGCCGTCCCGTGTTGAGGATTACGAGATGTTGTTTACAATAGGCACAGGTTCCTATGGAAAATGCCAGAAAATAAGACGGAAATCTGATGGGAAAGTAAGTAACGTTCAAACATTTTGTCTGCACAAATCAATTAACGCTTCCTGTCGGTAACATTAACCTGCCCGTTCGCTTTGTTCAACTGCCATTAGCGGGTGTGGGTTAGCGTAAAAATGATTACATCTGTGCTTTGACTTGTTTTCACCACGAACCTCACACTAAAACCGTCGAGCAACGACTCCGTGTAGTAACTGAGAGATGAATGAAAAATGGTAAAGTATTGGATATTATTTTTAACAGGTAAAGCCCGATTTTAGGGGTCAGAGGTGCTGTTTATCATATGGCATCATGAATGGATGGCAGCTAGCGGTAACTTAGCTAGCTAGCTCTATATAGTTACCAAAACGAAGAAATAAAACTGTATAGAAAGGTCAGACATTTTGTCAACAGCAGTACAGGTGTAACGTTAGATAATTAAATACATTGTGACTTTGACATCTCTCCATTGGTACTGAGCATGTGTGTGTAACCCAGGCCTGTGTGTAATGAGTGTAATAACAGAGTATAAATTGTGATTTCCCCTTGCGGGATTAATAAAGTATACATTATTATATGATTTTTTAAGCTGTACACGTTGCATTTGGGGGTTCAAGTATCCTCTGGCTTTGACACACCTGAATGTAATGCTGCCATTCACAACTGAAAAGATTAGTCTAATATGTCACCTTGGGTTCTAGGGAGTTAAAATGAATTTATTCTGTGTATAACAAGTCAAAATGTAGCTGCTGATGTGCTGCAGTGGAATATGTTTAAAGCAAGACTATGCGACATTTGAAACAAGAAATCACACCATCTCACTCTTTGTAAAAAAATTTAAATTGTAAGCAATGTCACACCTATGCTCAAGGGTTTTGCAGCTACAGCAACAGTACTTTGTCTGATATGACCTGTAGCTATTGTTGGTGAACTTCAGTTAGATATTGTCATGTAACTGACTTCACTGAGTCAGTTTGCATACTCAACGACTCTTCTTGTGCACCTTTTACACTACATGTAATCATTTAGTGTTATCCTATAATTCACATGCATTACAATACATCATATATTAATGTACCGTATGAATTTAAGCTTTATCCCGGGTAGTTAAACCACTTGTTCTGTAGATCCTTGTGTGGAAGGAGCTGGACTATGGCACCATGGCGGAGAGTGAAAAGCAGATGCTGGTGTCAGAGGTGAACCTCCTGAGGGAGCTCAAGCACCCAAACATTGTGAGGTATTACGACCGCATCATAGACCGGACTAATGCCACACTGTACATTGTCATGGAGTACTGTGAGGGGGGGGACCTGTCCAGCCTCATCACCCGATGCATCAAGGAAAGGTAGCTTCCATATTTGTATGCATTGTAAATGTATGGGCTTTATGCTCCACCCCACTACCTCTGTGCTTTCTGACAGTATCTGTAGAATAAAGTGCGTGTTTATACCATGGCAGGCGTTATTTGGAGGAGCAGTTTGTCTTGCGAGTCATGGCACAGCTCACACTAGCCTTGAAGGAGTGCCACAGACGCAGTGATGGCAGAGCGACGGTTCTTCATCGAGACCTGAAACCAGCCAACATCTTCCTCGACATCAGACAGAATGTGAAGCTTGGAGACTTTGGCCTTGCGAGGATCCTGAACCATGACACCAGTTTTGCAAAGACATTTGTCGGGACACCTTACTACATGTCACCAGTGAGTTGTTTAATTCTGCTGTCTGTGATGTTGTTCTTCCCAAATTAGCTTTTTATACGGAAACCACTAACCTCTTACATCTTACGCACTACTGTAAAAAAATACTGGGTCAATTTTAGCCCAATTTGGTTCAATCTAGGACCCACGACTGGGTAAAGTTGGCCCAGAACCCACAAGCATAAGCATAAAAATCGCACCCAAAAGATGTTTTGACCTAGTTTTAGTGTTATTTATATTATATCCAATAGGCATATTTTCAGTCACACTAATATGCGGTTATTTTGACTCAATAACAATATGATATTTACATTAGACCCGCATTGCCAGACCTATCTTCACAGCCCTGTGGAGTAAATACATTCTGGGATGCGGGAAAAAAAAACATTCTTCATTTCTTTAAACCAATCACAATGGTCTTGGGCGTTGCTAAGTTCTGGACGCAGTGACGGGGGCTCTGCAAAATGGTCGCGGGAAGGAACTTGTTTTGGTGGAACATTTCCACACCGCAAACGAAAACGGCACATAAAATATCCAATAAATGTAACTCTTCACACTATACAGTAACGTGAACTATTTAAATTAGCCGGATACATGGATACGGTTAAATGTAATTTGCTCTCACCAGTGTATTACCGTGTGTACTTCCTCGACAGCAACCCCGCCAATCGATCCCAAAACGTCCTAAACAATTAATACACATTTGGATTATTTCTAAAACAGTTTAGAAAACAACATGGCCTATAGAATAGTTAGAGTATAAAAGTAGGTAAGTAATTTATAATCGTATGACTTACAGTTATTGTAGATGTGGATTATATGCACTGTTTTGTGTCACAAAAAACCCCAACATACTATTTAAGCCATTTCTTTTAAATATTTGACCCATTTTAAACAAAAAATCTGAAGTAATGTTGCTGCATCACTTGAATGGTTATACTGAATAATAACCCAACCAAACCATTCCACTTATGTATGGGCTCAACTTAGTCAGCTATATTTACACTGTTTTTGAATGTTTTTATTACTGTACTTGATGTAAGGTGATCTTGATTATCATGAAAGGTGCCATCAAATAACATTTATTATTATCATCATCATTCTTATTATTATATGACCTAGTATTTGGATCATTATTCCTTCTGTATTAGAAAGCAACCCAATAAAAAAGACCTGAAGCTGGTTTAGTAACCTGACCCAGTATTAGTTTAGGGTGTAGCCTAATCAGAATAAAAAACATAAATAAAAATAAAAAAGCAGGACACACAATCTACTAAATCCACCGATTGTGTTTGGGTCTGCTAATCAGCCACATTTGCCGCTAACTGTCACTATTTTTCCTTCAGGAACAAATAGACCGGATGTCATACAACGAGAAATCTGATATCTGGTCGCTGGGATGTTTGCTGTATGAACTCTGTGCATTGTCGTAAGTTTTAAAACTCCTATGCAGGAGCTGATTTCGGCAGCAGGTGGTTTGACTGTGAACCTAACGTTTTCCCTGGATTCCTCCTGTTTAGCCCCCCGTTTACAGCTTACAACCAAAAACAGCTTGCAGAAAAGATCAGAGAGGGGAAGTTCAGAAGAATCCCGTATCGATACTCTGAGGAACTGAACACCTTACTCAGCAAAATGCTCAACCTGAAGGTTAGAATTAAATCATTTGGCTGGAAACTTTACGTGCTACTGAGTTAGTCTCAGTTTGTTGTCATGTAAGTAGGGTTCAGTAATCTGTTCTTTTGTTGTCAGGACTATCTAAGACCCTCTGTGGAGTCTATTCTCCAGAGCAGCCTGTTGGCTGGTGCTGTTGCTGAAGAGCAAAGGAGGGCACAGGTGCGTCTCCAAAGAAGGTCGGAGGACTCTGACTGTCCCCTTAACAAGCCGGCTGAACCGAAGCCCGCCTCTGCTGCGGAGCTCAGACTCAGGGAACAGGCGCTACGGGACCGAGAAAAGGCACTGAAGGAACGGGAGGAGAGGCTGGAGCGTAAGACTTTTCTCTCTACTCCACTTTGTGCCACACTTGGCCCCCCCCATCTGTGGGAGAGTATGACCCCTGCTGACCTGCAGCTGGCCTTTTCACAACCTTGAAAAACTGTTTTTTTTTCTTTTTTTTAAATGCATTTTGTGTATCATTCTCAGGTGTAAATAGTATTGCATGATACCTTTTCTAAAGTGATTAGGGGATCTATAAATGAAGTCATGTATGTTTTGACATTTATAAAACTGTCCGCTTGCACTAAGGCCTAAACATAAATTTTCTGCAGGAGAACTAAAGCAGGTGTTTGTGTTTCAGCAAAATGTTAACCTACTTTCAATTTCTTCCACATCTGTGAATATAATATACTGTATATACACGTCTCTCAAATTTGCAAATAAAGAATTTATTCTCACATGGCAAACAAACATGGTGCTACAAATTCCCCAAATAACTGTCTTATTTTGTCCTTTCACCGCAGAAAGAGAGCAGGAGCTTTGTGTTCGTGAGCGAATGTCAAATGAGACTCTTTTGAGGTAAAAAGCTAGATATGACACAATCAATACTTTGCCATTTCTCCTAGTTTGCTCATTCTACAACGTCAATTTTACCAACTGTTTGGTGTAAACTCATTATCTTAATGTTACAGAGCAGAGAGTTTATTGAAGAATCACAACCGTCTCCAGCAGCAGAGGGACCTGGCACCATTCTATGGCAAAGGCATAGGTATGGGAATCGGACGAAGAGCTTTGGACTTACTGAACCAAGACTAGAACTGAGAAATTTTTTTGTCTTTTCTTTTTTTAATGGGTTCATGCTGTTTAGAATGTGGATGACTAAAATCAAGTTTATTTATTACTTTTCAAATCATGTAAATTATGTTTTTATACCCCAAATAAAGAATTTGTACACACCACATGCAAATCTAGCTGTCATGTTGGTTTGCAAAGTGTGTTATAAGGTCTGTTTGACGATAGAAAGCGTCTTTGTTAATCATTGACTCCTTACCGTTTGGTCCTAGATGGAGAAAACCTCTCCCCCGGCAAGAAGAAGGTCCACTTCGCTGGTGCTGGTGAGAGCAAAGAGAACCAGCAGCCTGATGGTCGTCCCAGTGTGACGTCCCAGGAGCTGATTTTGAGGAGGCTGCAGGCGGCCAAGCTGCGTGCTCAAACACTGAATGAAGTGGAGAAGACTTGTCAGTTCAAGAGTAGGCAGATACTCGGCATCCGCTGATCATGATACAGATATCGCTGTCTGACTAGTGACTGATATGTGTAAACTAGGAGTCATAACAACTGGATGTAAATAAAGCTTTATTTATATGATAAGTCAGTAGCTGGTATAGTAGTGTAGCCAAATGATTGTTATTGCTTTGTAGGGTAAGATTTTGATGTGTGGATGTCAGTGTGACAGTTTGTGAATGTACACTGTATTCTTGCTAGATGTGTATTTATTTATTTTTCTTCTTTTCAAGGACTGCTTCAGAATAGACATAAATGGGCAGGTTGTTTGATTTGTAGCTACAACAAAAATGTAAATCTTGTTAATCGTATATATGAAGAGCATTTCATCTAAGCAGAATGTGTGATGGCTAATTTAAGTTTTTACATTACATTTTCTGACTCTAAACTTCTATTATTCATCCTGAAGGACCTAGATGGTCTGTATGCATATATAAGTACACACACACACAAAAAAACAATTACTCAAAACTACCTTGTAAGTGTAGCCTACTACAAATGCAATCTGGAGTGCTTTGAGATATAACCACCAGGGGTCACCTGTTTTTCATTGAAGGTCAGACACTGGCTTGAGAGTCTAATGCCATTAATTACAGGCCACAGCCATACGTCTTCACACGTGAACGTCGTTTGTTCTTGATTTGTAGCAGATTAGAGAATATAATCAAAAGGACATTTGTGTAATTAGATTAAAAGTAATCACATTGTCAGACAGTTAAATTAAGAAATACGGAGGCACATTTAACACCTTTGTTTTTTGATCACATCTTCAGTGATGAGAAACACTAAATGAATCAATAAAAAAAGTAAAAACCGCAAATGGCCAGTTTTTTCTCTATTTACATAGATACGTTAATAGATTAGAACCAACGTACCGATACTACATAGATTTACATATACATTAAGGTAGTCATCGCGAGATTATAGTTGTGGACAGCGTGCGTAGCAACCGCCGTTGTCTGGCTTGTTTGCTCCTCCTTATTGCGAGAGTTGCAGAATTTTACCAATCATATTCAAGCTTGTGCCCTATCCACCAATAGGAATCGTCCAAGGCGTGTCCATATGGTGCTGTGTTCCGTGTGGAAAGTTTACCGGCTCGGGTGCAAAGTTTCAGCCGTCTGCAAACCGGAGCTCGTCGGCAAACGTTTCTGGAATGTACTAGTGTCGACTACTGTGTATTTGTACGGCAAATAACCGTTTGACGGATTCCTTTTTATCTGTGATTGTCTTCAGATCCAGTCGAGTGATGCTGCCGTCGCTGGAAAACAGCAGTGTGTGAAGACGCTGTTCGCATCGATCGTATTGTCTCAGGGAGCCAGCTAGCGTAACGTAAGTCGTTATCTTCGAGCTGTGTTAAACCTGAGGGATAGCTAACGTTAGCTGATGTCCTTGTGATTTCGTTGGACGACTGTGAAACCTTATTTAACGTTTACTCGAAACTTGACTCGACGAAGGACTGTGAAGAAGGGAAAATGGCTATTGAGCCTAATCGTGTCCGGCTGCTATGCATGCTCTCATTGACTTTCGGGTTTTTCATTGTGGAAGTGGTTGTAAGCCGGATCACCTCATCTCTATCAATGCTGTCGGACTCCTTTCATATGCTGTCGGACGTCATTGCGCTGGTCGTGGCTTTGGTCGCGGTGAGATTCGCTGAGAAAACCCATGCGACCAATAAAAACACCTTCGGCTGGATCCGGGCGGAGGTGATGGGGGCTCTGGTCAATGCCGTCTTCCTTACGGCGCTGTGTTTCACCATCGTCCTGGAAGCTGTCGAGCGTTTTACCGAGCCAGATGAGATCGATAGTCCGCTGGTGGTCGCCGGGGTCGGTGCCGCCGGACTCCTAATCAACCTGCTTGGGCTCTGCTTGTTCCGCGGGCACGCTGGCGGAGGCCACGGACACTCCCACGGAGGACACTCTCATGGAAATAAGAACAAGAGGGGTAAAACCGGCAAATCCCAGAAGGCTGGGAATGGGTCTTCAGGAGAAGAGACCAACAACTTGGTAGGAAACTACAACAGCCCGGGAGATGTCAGACCGAGAAATGGTAAGTATGGACAGTTGAAGCATTTTCACTGAACTGTAACGTTAGTCATTGGGGTTTTTTAGAATATTGCGTCACATTTCCCTGTGTTAAATTATGTAATTGAATATTAAAATGTGCAGTGTATGCCAGAATAAAGTGCCCAAACCCTTTAAGTCCAGCCTCAGTGTGTCCCACGTTGAAGCTGACAGCAAGTGCCAGACTTTGTCTCCATTGTTAGCAGTCCAGATTACGTAACAGGCTGTTAACAGTACATACGTATATCTTCATTGTACCCTGGGGACTCCCTGTCGGAGTGACTAATCCTTGTATTTCTTCTGTGGTAGTAGCATCCATTTAGACAAATGTGTTTGATGTCCGATATTTATTGGTGGGTTATTTTATCCAAGGAAACGTGACGTAGCCGGCTAAAGTTTCAGGCATTGTAAGATGGCCACTATCAGATCAGATGCCTTATATATTATTCAATACATCTTTATTATTACCCGACAAGAAACAGACATATGCACCGACAGACAATCACAAGGAAAGGAGCTGTAGGGGGACTATGAAGTGTTTATAGTGCAGTTCCAAGTTACCTAATCAATTAAGAAATGTATGCAGAAGTTGGTGTCGGACCCAGTTAAGAAAAATCCTGGCGTGGATCTAGTTCAAAATTGTAAAAGTGTCATACAATAGTGATAACCCGGCACCTACAAGTATAAACAGCTCTGGTCAGAAATGAGTTTGATGTTTGCTTGTTAAATAATGAAGCAACAGATTACCCCCCAAAAGCTTGTCCTTGTCTACTGGTTAAACCCTACAGAAGACCATTATCTCCCCCCCCCAGTTAGGCTGTTTCAATAAATTGAGAGTGGAGGCTATACTCCCAACCCCTCCTGATTGTTACTGGGCCATACATCAGTGTAACTATGGAGTCGACATCCTCAGCCACACCATTAGCTGTTGACGAATGACCCCGGCGTCCCAGGATGGAAGAGGGCAGCCATTGGTCAGTTGCTGTTCCTCAGAGCTTCGAAGCTACCTTGCTGCCTGCAATTACTAATTAAATATGAGTTTAGGTGGCGGCCTCTAGCTCACCCAGTAAGCATTCGCCCCATGTTGGCTGAGTCCTGCAGTGGCCAGGGTTCCTGCGGCCCTTTGCTGTGTGTCATCCCCCATCTCTCTACCTCTTTCATGCCTATCCACTGTCACTTAAGAATAAGGGGAAAAGCCTAAAAAAAATCTTTAAAAAAATATGAGTTTAGGATCCAAAATGCGGTGAGATTTCATTCATATGATCCTGCACTGCTGTCTGGTGTGTTTCTCCTGTTTGTAGCCCCGGACCGTTATAGCACAGACTCAGTCATTCATCGTCTTCCACAGTGAAAACTGACTTCTGGCTTCTTTTTTCAAGTTGGACATGTGCCTTTTTTCAAAATGATATAACTGAGCAATTAAGTAGCTGGCTGCCACTGATGAAATCTTCATGGAATCTCCTACTGCTGTTGATGTGTTGATCTTTTTTTTTGGCACCATAATTAGAATAGTCTTTTTTTTTTTTTTTTCTGTAATTTTTCTAAACAATATTTATTTATTTTTGTCTTTATATCTATTTTGAATGCTGTATTAGTAGCTCCATGTTCACTTTATGTTCCCGGAAAATAAACTATCCGTTGTTTTTATCTTCAGAAATCAGCTGTAAAGACAGCACAGAGGTGCAGATGAATGGCAACCCCCACTTCGAGGAGATGGACCATGACCACGACGCATCGTCGCAGCTCAACATGCGCGGGGTCTTCCTGCATGTTTTGGGTGACGCCCTTGGCTCTGTCATTGTGGTGGTCAATTCTTTAATATTTACCTTTGTGTGGCAGCCCTGCATCAGCGGTGAGACGTGTGTCAACCCGTGTATCAACAGCCACACCACAGACCACCAGCATGTCAATCACACGCTGGTTGACCTGATTGAAGGTCCCACTATGTCAGCCATGAAGTTTGCGGGCCCCTGCTGGGTTCTCTACCTGGACCCCACACTCTGCATCATCATGGTGGGCATCCTGCTGTACACTACCTATCCGCTGCTCAAAGAGTCGGCCCTCATCCTGCTGCAGACTGTGCCCAAGCAGATCAACATGAGCCGGCTCAACGAGCGGCTGCTGGGTCTAGAGGGTGTCCTGGCCATCCACGAGCTGCACATCTGGCAACTGGCTGGCAGTCGCATCATTGCCACGGCGCACATCAAGTGCCACGATCCCACTTCCTACATGGAGGTGGCCAAGCGCATCAAGGACTTCTTCCACGACGAGGGCATCCACGCCACCACCATCCAGCCAGAGTTTGTCACCTTTAACTCAGAGTCTCGAGACTCCCTCTGTGAGCTTTCCTGTCGGACTCAATGTGCTCCCAAGCTGTGCTGCGGCTCCGCAGACAAACCAAACACAGGCTCTGATAAGAAGGCCAGCAGTGACTGCAAGTCTGCTGCTGCGTCAGCCCTTGAGGTGATCAGTGAGACCCCAGAGCAGGATGCAGGTGTTCAGGTGTGCCCTCAGTCAGAGGCTGGGATTACCATCACCAGAGAGGTGGAGTCATCTCTGTGAGATGGAGGGGATATAGAGGAACAGAGTAGGAGCTGGAAAACCAGCACACCAGGCTAAAATCATTATTGTCATGGACACTGTTATCTTTTTGACCCGTGGCTCTGTCATGGTCCTGTCCAAAAAATATATTCCCTTAGCTTTTACCCTCTGTTACTGCCCCGTTATGGCTGGAAAAAAAACCCAACCTGTGTACCCATGCATTTGAGCCATTTCATTTCAACTTTCCTCTCTGTATACCTATTTCCATTCCTTCTCTCCCAGCCTCTCCTCTGTCACTTGGCCCCGGTCTTGTTGCCCTGGTAGTATGGTGGCAATGCATGTTGGGGTTCTCTGACCTTATCTCCTCCAGTACTGGAGCGAGGCCTGCATGGGTGTCCCTCATTAGCACCGTGTTGTGATGTGTCACCTCGTCCCATGGGGTTTCTGTGCCAAAGCTTCTCACTGCAGGACTGAAGGGATCTGAGAGATGTCCTCGCCTCTAAAAGGACACACACAACGCAGCATGTCGGAGCACGAGTCACTAGGTTATATTGTGTAGCCTCTGGACCTGTTTGCAAAGAGTTTTTTTGCGTAGGCTTTGAGCAGATATATTTTCTTACCCGCTGGCCCCAAATGGAAGAGTATTGTATGGCATAATAATTTAAGTATTTTAAGTTATTAGACATTATCTATTTCTTTCTGTAGATGCTGTTTGTAATATTTAGTTTGGATGTTAGAAACCTTTTTGCGATTTTTCTGTCTTGAATTTTTTGACAGACCATCTATGCTGTAGTCTGTTTTTCAAATGTGACGTTGTATAATGATTTTGTGTGTCAAGACTTTTCTCTGGCCTTGACTCAGTTTTACTTGCAGTCATCAGTTGGAAACAGAAGATACGGATACCGTATCAACACCTCTCTCACCTTGCCTTTTAAATGCAAAAAACCTGCGGTTGTTATAGCACTAATTATAGTAGACTGTGTAACTGAACCTCTTGCATTGGCACAATCACCGAATTAAATGTTCATTCATACAGTTGATGCCTTGCCAGCCAGAGGGTTGGGTCTGTTGTGAAGAAGTGAGCACTGGATGCCATTAATGAAACTATTTTCTGTTTGAATCTGTACTGGAAAGCTTTCTGATGATGGCTGCTGACTTTCATTTTAAAATCCTCATGAATGTGTTTAGCACCATGACACAATCCACGCTGAGGGAGTTTTTATATTTCCAAGATGTTCTGCTATGTTTGCATGACCAAACTCAGACCAGTTTGACTTTCAGGAGTTCCACTGAAGCTCCAGTTGCTGCTTACCAGTACCTGCTGGTATCTACGTACATAACTCTTACCTGTGTAATGAATGACTCATCTTACAGCTTTTCTGTCCCCTGCTTCGGATAGATGAGCCGAATTGAAGTCCATATGGTGGCCTTTTAAAATTGATGAATTTTCCCTCATCACCACAAAAATAATTTAAAGGTGATCCATCAGTGTTTCAGATTTCCACTCCTAAATAAATGTGTATGCAATATAGAAATATGTGCTGGGATAATATCTTGATGCGGTCCTTCATTTGTAATGTTGGGTCACTTTTCTGTATCTTTTAAGACTTGAGCTCTATGTGCAAATTTAAACCAAGTGTTTTTTTAATTTTAGATATGGCATGTCAAGTGATGTGTTTTTGATATACTATATATCTACAGTACCTGTCCAATGTGTTGTTGTGAAATAAAAACAAAATATGACCATTTGGTACAGTTGATGAATTGAAATGGGTCCCTTGTTTTATTTTTACTTTCTCTAACCTTCAAAGTCAAAGTAAATAAGTTTATTTCTTATTTAATTAAAATGACTACCAAGAGCCAAAAACAACTTTGAAAATATGTAAAATTACCACAAAGAGACACAAAATGACTACAAATGACACTGTCATGTTGTTTGTAGTCATTTTGTCTCCCTTTCAGTCTGGGTGTCTTGCTGAGTAATTCCCTGACTGCAATGACAGTGTTTGGATTTAGAGAGTGTGCTATGGAAGACCTGGAAATTCTGACCAATCAGAACAGACTGGACTTTTTTGGGAGGGGGTCTTAAAGAGATGAGAGCTAAAAATTAGTGGAAAAAAGTCTTTCCGACAGAGGGTGAATACAGATATATTCAGACACATTTGAAGTGTTTTTTTGAACATTCAAGCACGTGTTCTTGTCAAAATCCGAAATGTAAGTATGAACCTGAAAATGATCATCACATGGGACCTATTTCACATTTTCAGGCACAACTCCTCTATAAACAGAGGTGCCTGACCATGCAAAGTAAAACTTTGAAATTAATCCGTAAGACTGACAAGGAGCCTACAGCAAGAAACTAAAACTTGTGTAACATGTGATCTATGTTTAGTTTAAAGTCTTTAAAGACTTTTAAGTACTTTAAGTACTAGTTTCTCACTGTGTCAATCAAAACTTTGCTCTGTAGTTGACTTTTGCCTATTAAATCCACTTTAGCCGAAGAAGTGTGAAGGAGATTAAAGAGGATATTTAGACCAGTTTTTCCATTATTTAGTTTGCCTGGTCTCCTTGTGTGAAAATGCTTGTTTTACCTCAACCCTGTGATGCAATATATATATATATATATATATATATATATATATATATATATATATATATATATATATATATATATATATTTATATATATATATATATATATATAATATATATATATTATATATATATATATATATATATGTAGTTAGTAGAAGTTATAATAATATATATATATTCACAGGTATATCTTGTTGGGGTGACCCAAAAAGATAACTATTTGAGGATTTGATGCAAGAAGCCTGATTCAACTGGCAATCTCATAGTTGAATGTCTGAAAATGTGGTCAGTAGACAAAGGGTCATTCTATTCAGGCAATATGGGGGTGCTGAATGTTGGATATTACCAATTATTGCAGTTTTTTTCCCCCATTAAGTCACGACATATAGTCTTATTTTGGCATAGCAGCCTATGATAATAATAATTAATTTGAGATATTTGTGTTAATGTAAATAATCAACTGGGGAAGTTTCATCTAGTTCTTCTAGTTCACCTTAAACCAGCCAGTGAAACTAAGAGCGATCATAACCCATAGAAAACAAGGGGAGTTTCAATCCATCTTTTTATTTATTGACTACTAATATTTTCAACAGAGCCTGCCTACCAAACTTGCGGTAGGAGTTTAATTGTTATTGAAAACCACATGAACGAACAAAATACATGTAACGCTACACGCATGCTGATCTGTAAGACCAACAGGATGTTTGATGTATGTCTTCTGTCAAGCTACAAAACCTCAGACTATCTAACCAGTAATAATGGTTACAATTGAATCTGTGTGAGTGTGAGTGAGTTAGGGAGCACCATGCTGCGATTACCTAAGTCCATAATCACAGCATGTCTCTCTCTTGTGCGCGGTGTAAAGAAGTGGATACTGGGTTGAATATGTGTGTTTAAGTGGGAGTCTGATGTGGCTGCTGACTGTGAATGTGTGGCTGACGGAGCAGCCGCAACTGGCCTGATGGGAATTATGTAAGAGCCCCGGGGGCATTCCAAAGACAACAAGCACGGGGCTCTACCCAGCATTCCTCAGTGCTACCGGGCCGCTCTCTCCTCTCACTCTGTCCCTTTTCATACGGACAGAAAGAGGTTCATGTATGGGGCAGTTTTAATTTTGTGCTCTTTGTTTAAGTTAGTTGTTCTTTGCACCTTTAGTGTAGCCCGTTTTATGCAGAGAGTGAAGTGGGCCTGTAAGCATCCACTGCTGACCTCAGTTTGTGTTCAAGGTCGGTGGGTGGATTACGGTTGCCTGGCAAGCAGCTGAGATTCCAGTAAGATAGTGGCCAAGCTAAGAAATAGTCCGGCACGTTACCCACTGTCACAACAGCAAATTGCCATTTTCCCACTTTGGGTTTTTGTATGAATTAAACAAACACATACGATTAATCAATAAGGATAGTTTATTTCCTTTCAAAAGAGCCAGGCCAGCTGTTTCCCTCAGTTTCAAGTCTTTGTGCTAAACTAAGCTAACCTTTTGATGACTGTAGCCATATATTTAACGTGCTGACATGAGAGTGGTATCTATCTTCTCATCTAAGTATCTAAATACCAAAAGTGAATACAGTAAACATATTTCCCAAAATGTTAAAACTATTCCTATAACTATCTGGATGAACTTTAACAAAAAGTGTAATGTCAATTGGACAGGCCGGAACCCCCCGAATAATAATAAATAACTGACAATGGTGGATAAGCATTGGCGGGCTGTAGCAAGCCTATGTAGTGGTATGACCCAACTATGTGTGTGTGTGTGTGTGTGTGTGTGTTTGTGTGTGTGTGTGTGTGTGTGTGTGTGTGTGTGCGTGTGTAGTCACACCAGGCCATCTGTTTCCCTGGCTTTGTCCCTGGGATTTTCAAACAGTGATGAGCGCGGGTGGGTGGGTGGGGTGGGGGTGGTGGGACACACAACACTGGACTTGAGGGTGAGAGGTCACTCACTGCTAAGGAGATTCACCTTTGCCAGCACAGTGTTTGTGCATACAATACCCCAAAAGAGGTGTCCTAATGACGTGAAGCTTATTCCCAGTATGTGACTCTAATGTGTTACTAATTTATTGGAGTATTATATAACATGATAATAAGTGAGAGCTGGGAGGTATAGATGTAGTTATCTTTGGACAGAGCCAGGCTATCTGCTGCCCCCTGTTTCCACTCTTTGTGCTGAGCTAAGCCAATCAGCTAACGGCTGTAGCTTCATACTTACTTCTTATAAGAAGATGAATAGTTTCAATCTTCTCATCTAACTCTCTAAAAGAAAGTGAATGAGCGTATTTCTCAAAATGTAAAACAGCTTTAAAGATACCATGTCCTCAAAATATCAGCTGATACTTCTGAAGGCCACATTGTGACATTTATTATCCTTGTGTAACAATATACTGTACACAACCCTTGATAAAGGTTTCTCCTTTCGTCACATGCTAAAACATTTCTTCCCTGTCCAGCTTTGACATTTTTTAGATAAAATGAAAGACTCAAACTCTGTTCGCTTTGGGAAACAACAACGAACTTCAGCTCGCAAGCTACACGCTGAAAATGGCAAGTTTTAAAGAAAATTGGGATCGTGCAACGAGGCAGGCCTGCTTGGTTCTTGCAGGGAATGGTTGTAAAGATTTACAAAGAATATGTTTACAGCGTTTACTATCTAACTGGGATATTTTGGGACCAACTGGTGAGGATTGCTACGGAAGAAATAGACACAGCGATGAACTGGCCCGAGCAAATTACCTTTAACCCTGTATCAGCTAATTTAAATAGCTCACATTACTGTACTGTGAGAAGAGTTCACTTTGTTTAATATTTTATGTGATGTTTTCGCCAGACTTTTTTGCCGAGCCACACTCTCTGCGCCCAGAACTACGCGCCGCCCAAGATGATTGTGGTTGGTTAAAAGAAATGCAAACAACCCAAACCCAGAATGTAAAGCCTGTCTGGCAGTGATGCCTAAACTTTAACCCAACAATTTCTTCTCCCAAGGGCCTGGTACACCTTTATTTACTAACGTTATTTAGGTTCAGTAAATTTACCAGATTGATTGATTTCACTTGTTATATTTGGCCACACAGCCAGATTGATATGTGACAGTGAGCACTGTGGTCTGACCAAATGTGTGAAGCTCAATTTCAGCTTTTCTTTCAATAACACAAATTCAGAAATACTGAACTGAAACACTGACACGTGGGCCAAAAAGCAGAACTTTCAGCGTTTAAACCAATGAATATGAATGCTGTTGAACAGCGTGGTTTTGTGTGCGTCAGTCAGTGTGTAGGCTGGAAAGATGAACTGATGACTCAGATGACTTTCAAGAATTTAAATGAAGACGGATCTCACAGCTTGTTCACTTCCTTTGTTCTATGTTTTCTAAACAGTAGTTGTAATTCCTTTATTGGCAAATTGGTGGCGAATTTGGGGCGTTTTATTACTCCACAATAAATTCCCTGAAACTTTACCATACTGTTTGCCCCTTTTTATTTTTTTCTTATGGCAAATATTGGCATACTAACACAGTACACTCCCCCACTTCTTAGGATATTTCATATCACCAGTGTTTCCACAGACACGCACACACACACACACACACACACAGAGTTGGGTTACACTCCTACATAGGCTGCTACAGGACTTAAAATATCCAACATTGTTATTTACTGTTATGGGGGGTTGCCGCCTGTCCAACTGTCAGACCAAATCAGACATTTTGGTTAAGTTCAATAAATTCATCCAGATAGTTGTTAAAGAAAAACGTTTTTTACATGTTGGGAAACACTCTTATTCACTTTCTGGTAGCTTTATGATTAGGTAGATATGCCACTTTCATGTCAGTACATTAAATATATGGCTACAGCCATCAAAAAGTTAGCTTAGCTTAGCACAAAGACTTGAAACTGAGGGAAACAGCTGGCCTGGCCCAGTCGGAAGGAAACAAAGTCTTCTTATCCCCACCTCTATAGCGTACTAAGTAATGGTATGTGTTGTTTGTTTAATCCATACACACACACACACACACACACAAACACACACACACACTCACGGGAAATACAAGGCATTATAGAGTCAATGAGCGTGCACTTTAAAACAGGGGACTCCAAACTCCCTGTTTAGAAAAAAGAAATCCTCCTGGACTGCTACAGTATCGTCCTCTCCCACACTCCTCTCAGAAACGCTTAATCTGACCACATGCTATGTCAGTCTCTCAGAGAGATTAGGAGGGCTGGAATGTTAACCAGCTCTCCGGTGGCGGAGATGATGATAATGATGATCAGCAGTGGAAGAAATATGTTACTTAAATAGAAACACCACAATGGAACATTAAAATTCCTTGCATTAAAAGTTTCACTTAAGTAAAAATCAACAATTACTGCAACAACGTACCAGTTTCAAATGGTTTGATGTCAAAACCATTCAGTGACATGTAATTGTAGACTTTAAAGCACCAAACAAACATACATTTTTTTGGACAAAGATTCAACTATTTGACACTTTGGGAAACATAAAAATAGCCTATCTCCGTCAAAAGGTTAAAAAAACAAACACAACATAAGCACTTCTAAAGCTTATTGCATGTTAAATCCTTTTGTTATATGTGTACAAAAAACGTGTAAAACAGCAATTTGGGGTTTTACAACATGGGGTTATGTTGCTTCTACTTTGTGGCGGGGTTACTTTCTTCCTGGAGCTGCCAAAAATTCCGCAGAGACTCCTTAATTATGGCGTCTTTCCATTAAGGGTACCTGCCCACCTCGACTCGACTGGACTCAGAAGCGGTGCCGTGTCCCACTTAGATTAGAAAGATAGTTCACCAAAAAGTGTTTCTGAAAGCAAAATAGGCCATGCAGTTACTGAATCTGTCTTCATTTCAGATCATCAAAGGTCAGTTCAAAAGGTTTTCGTCAGATTTTGAGAGACTCCAGTCACACTCATCCTGCTCGTAATTTCCGGGTTAGCGCTCCACCAAACAGATTGGTCATGTGAGTCCGACTGTCGGCAGTGCCCGCCTTCCGACCGAGCATGTCAGGTTGGCCAAAATGAAGGCCGCCGGCCCCCTTTTGATGGACGACGGCACGGAACACACCAAACAGACTCGAGTCACCGACCTCGCCAGACTGTCCCACGGCCAATTGTCGGGTTAGTGTGTCAGGGCCTTTAGAGGTGCTGGTGTGCATATTTTGTTGCCTTGGGTTGAAACGGGGACTTCATGAACTCATGACCTCAGTAGTCTTAATATTCTGCCTACAACGCTTCGCCTGATAACATCAACACTTTATGATCCCATGTCATGTCAAATGTAAAATATTAATCTGAAAAGAGGTTTTGTCTGTAATGAATTCTAAAGGTAGTGTGGAGCATGGACAATAATGATCTTCATGCAGTGAATTAAAAAATAATAAGTTACCCAAAATAGAAACAGAAAGTACCTCAAAACCACATGTAATTATTGTCGGCTTACTTTATTAAATACCCACCTTGATGATGGTGGTGGTGGATTCTTTAATTCCTCCACCAAAGCACACTTTAGTCATGATGTGGAAGGATGTGCGTTAAAGAACTGTGTAATGTTTTAGTGTCTTCTCTGTATGATTAATACCAAGAGACCGATACAGCCTTGTGTATTCTCAGGGCTTTGGATGAATAAAGGTGTTGGGGGATAGACTTTGGGTTAATGTTTCACTGATTGGCCCTTACTGTAATGTCACTCACCAACCACTCAGACTTTGATCATGGAGTATGAGTGGGTTCAACCAGCAATGATCAATTCCCCACTGATAAAAGGAATGCTAACAACTCTAGTAAGAGGGAAGAAAAGACACTCTCTACCATTCAATGATTATGCAATATGCATACAGTAAAGATAAATTACATCTTTTAGCAGCCGCTACTGATCTTTTTAGCACTCTAGTGAGGAGGCTTGCGGCAGCTCATCACATTTCATTATTGACGAATGGGATTCTAGGTTCATTTAGTTACACTCCAGTACTTCTCTAATGACTGAATTATGCCATGAAACAGATTGTCAACCATTCTTTTTGATTCTTTATTTGAGATTATGGGGTTCTTAACCTTGGGATGAATCTGAGGGGTCACAAGATGATTACGGGGATAAAAAAAGAAAAAGAAATGTAGATAATCTGACTTTTTTTCAATTTCTGCTTTTGTTTTAGTTAAGTCATGCTATCATTGTGGCTCTATTGCACTAATTAATTATTTACTTTAATAAATAATAACAAAGTTTTTTTTAATTGGACTTTAAGAGGCTATGGATTAATTAATTGGATGTAACAGAATAGGAGTAACTCTAACCCAGGCTGAAAAACAGTATTATACTGCCCTCTCTGGTTATCATTGCTGCTTTGTTGCGCTTTTAACCACACCCACCATTGATGTCAAAATGTCCCGTTGTGCAGTTAAAGACCAATACTACGAAGCAAGATTTAATTTAATTAATTTAATTCAACTTCAGGTCCAACCCTGGTTTTTGTGTATCACAACATTGGGTTACATCGCCATGGTAACTTATGCTGAACACCTAACCTGATCGAAAATCTGTCAGTAAAAAAGAAAAATTGTGAGGACCTGGAACACGCTGTCGCTGATCCAGAGCATCCCAAACATGCTCCATTGGGGTGTTGGACTGGGGAGGAAAGGGGACTGAGTACCTGGGGCCCTCATGTAAGGAGGGGCCAAAAAGATGCTAATAGGATTAGTTGTAGATGCGCGGAGGGGCCCATAGAAAATGCCTTTCTACAGGGCCCAGATTCTTGTACTACGCCCCTGGGTGACATGTCCAGTGAGTATGCTGGCCATGCAAGAACTGGGATGTTTTTAACTTCCAGGAATTGTGTACAGGTCCTTGCAACATGGGACCGTGCATTATCATGCTGCAACATTAGGTGATGGTCGTTGATGAATGGCACAACAATGGGCCTCAGGATCTTGTCACGGTATCTCTGTGCATTACAAATGCTGTCAGTTAAATGCAGCTGTTTGTTGTCCATAACAGACACCTGCGCGTACCATAACCCCAACACCACCATGGGCCACTCGATCCACAACGTTGACATCAACAAACCGCTCACCCACACAACGCCATACACTCTGCCATCTGCCGTGTACAGTGTAAACCAGGATTCACGGGCAACTGCTCTTGTTGAGATTGCTGCAGTCAGCATTCCAATTGCACGCTCCCTCAAAACTTGCAACATCTGTGGCATGTTGCTGTGTGATAAAACTTATGATAACCCCCCCAATACAGTAAAACTAAGGCACACCTGTTCAATTATCATGCTGTCTAATCAGCAGCTTGACATGCCACACCTGTGAGGTGGATGGATTATCTCACCAAAAGAGAAGTGCTCACTAATACAGATTTAGACAGATTGGTAAACAATATTTGAGAGAAATAAGCCTTTGATGTACATAGAAAAAGTCTTAGATCTTTGAGTTTAGCTCATGAAAAATGGGGCCAAAAACAAAAGTGACCACATTGCTTAACAATTAACTGCCAGACTGTTCACACTCTAAACCTAAAAATGTTTATTTATATGGTGCACAAGTTGTTGGTAATAGTCAAAGTCTTCTGGTTGAACTGTAGATTGATCGTTAAGAAAAGTCATAGTGAACCTTTAACATTTTGGGTGACAATTGTCACAATTTGTGTTGTTGTATCCATGAAAAGTCAGTCTAAAACAAATGAACAAATTTTCACCACAACACACTTTTCCTGAAACATGTTTGCTTTTTGATAGTATAAGGCGCACAGCAAGAGCTTCCCAAGTGAAGTGTTTTTTACATACACAGTGTTTTCATCACTTATTTGTTATGTTGCAGTCTTATGCCATACTCTTTTAAGTTAGTTTCTTCCCTTCATCAATCTACACTCAATAACCCATAATGACAAAGCAAAACAGAAATATAATTTTTTTTAGAAAATTGATTCAAAAGGAAAAAACTGAAGTGTCACATTGATTTAAGTATTCAGACCCTTTTCTGTGTGTGCCTCACATTTTCTTGATCATTTCTTGACGTTTCAACAACTTGATTTGAGTCCACCTGTGGTAAATTATGTTGATTGGACATGATTTGGATAAGCACACATCTGTCTATATAAGGTCTCAGCAACCAATGGTGTGTGAGCCATGAGGCCGTAGGAAGTGCCTGGAGAGCTCAGAGACAGGATTGTGTCAAGACTACACATCTCGGGAAGGCTACAAATAATGTTCAATTGCATGGAAGCTTCTCAAGAGCACAATGGCCTTCATAAAACATACAAAAGCCTGCTTGGAGTTTGCAAAAAAAGCACTAAAAATACTCAGACTGTGAGAAAGATTCTCTGGTCTGATGAAACCAAAATGTAACAGATGCGTTTTGTTTCTAAAATCCTCTTTTCGCTTTGTCATTATGTCGTATTGAGTCTAAATGAAGCAAAAATGCATTGCAACAATGTTAGCCTAAGGCTGCAACATAACGTTAAAGGGGGCTGAATGCACTGTATATCTGAGAAAATACACTAACTGGTGAACTTTTTGCTGTGTACCTGATACTTTCAAAAAGAAGATAGGTTTAATGGTTGCCCACAACCTCTTCTATACTTGGGGTCTGGAGCTTTTCAGAATACATTCCTAGGTTAATTTGATCCATTATACACTGTTAGGACTTACTCCTGTCTGCAGCTGCTGTCCCAGCATGCACTGGGTGAAAGGCACTGAGTCCATCAGAGGAAATATACACACATACATCAACATATAGTTTACACCCTCCATGCCTCTTGACTTGCATGTGCTTGAAATGTGTGACGGAGGAGGTGAACAGACAAATGTTATTCAGAAAAGATGAAGTGAGGGAAACATGAGCTTCTTGCAGTCATGGGACAAATTCTCATTCAAAACTTCATAGTTTGACATTTGTTACAATTTTGTATGTAGAAAAGGAAGAATTACTGCTGATCCAAACCAATTTGACAATCCCCCCTTTAGGAAGAAGACCCCGCCTTACTCATTTTACCACTCTGACAGTCAATGGATGGAGAATATGTGCGGTCTTCTGTGATAGTAAACTAGGTTTTTTGAGTTCAGGTCTGTTAACAGTAAAATCTTTGGATCTTAAACTTGCATCATCCTCTTGCAAAGTCACAAAAGATGACACAAAATTAGTTTTTCAAGACTCTGGGTGCTGTAGGACTTTTATGTGGGTAGTCTCAACGTGGTCATTAGGGCATGATGTTATCTCAGCTGGGAGGACAAATTGAAGATCCTACGGAGATGAATCAAGCTGGGAATGTTTGCTGTGTTATCTAAAACAAACATTATAAATACAGACCAAATCAATAAGCCAATAGTTTGGCAATTCCCAGACTTAAAAGACAACATACACAGCTCAGAGACCAACACAGAACTTAAACAAGAGTGAATTTGTCATTTGTCAGGTGGACATATATCTCAACATATTTCAAATTTACGGAGATAAAATGTAGAATTTACCACTTGTTTGACTGCACTCACTAATGTAAGTTAAATGGTTTCTACAAAATAACAGAATTCCCTTATAGAAGCTAGATATTAGCTTGGGTGCTAAGTTTAAAAATGACCTATTATGCTCATTTTCAGGTTCATAGTACTAAAACATGTTAACATGCTTTACTGTTCAGTGTTTATTTTTCTCACACTGCCCATGGCTGCTGCACCTGTAATCACCCTCTGTCTGAGATGCTCTGCTGTAAAACCTGTCTATTTAAGACCCCCACCCGAAAAAGACCAGTATGCTCTGATTGGTCAGTGTTTTTGGTACTCGACTCCAGTATTGTCAACTTTCTCGTTAGATTTAGGGACTTTTCAGACCCTCTCAGCAACTTTTTGCTTAAACCGGCTAGCGACCAATTTAGCCTCTTCATACTACAAGGGGAAAAGTGATAAATACTGTATATACTGTATATTATATTGTAATTCATTCCCTTGAATTATCACAATTTCCGGCTTTTCTGTCAACATTATGGGGCCTCTCTCCCTCTCCTCTTAACACAGCCAACACAACCACTAAGCTTTAGGCAAATTATTTGTAATGATGTCACCAATATGCAAATGAGTGTACGACATAATAACTAATAAAGAGTACGCGATGGATGTAGACAACAAACGGAATAACTTCTGTGTAGACTTCAATTTAAACTCTCATTAAATTAGCTGCTCCGGAGAATGTCTCCTGAGCTGCACCGGCCTCTATTCCTTGAAACCTGCAACAAACTTTACAGCCCCACTGATCTGAACTGTCAGTCAAAGTCAAACACAACTCTCTAACAAGTCATAAACATAAAGCTCTTTTTCCGATGTTCATGACTTGGGTGTGTAAGGGTTGAAAATTGCACTATATCTGTTCAATTTAGCTGTACTCACCTTGAACAACAGACTTCCACGTTTGCTTGTTTTTCATGCTCTTCCACATTAGTGACAAGTTACACAGGTCTATATTGTAACTTTCAAGTAAATCTGAGCTTCCCACTTGTAATCACAACATGTGGGATGGTATAACATCCAATATGTTTTACAAACGGCCTAAGCGTATTACCCAAAATGTAAAACTATTCCTTTGATATCTTTTATCATGTGCAGGGATGTTTCTTAGGAAAACAACTCATGGGTGATAAATTAATAGTATTAAATGGGTTCTTTGAACCTGTAAATGCTAAACCTTCAGGCTGTTGTTGAGCTACATTTGTCTATATGCTGGCTTATCCAACAGCTTAGACCATTGTGAGCTTGAGAGTATTCAGCTCCCAGTACACATTCACTGACCTTAGTATACCCGTTCTACAGAGGCTTTTCTAGTAAAATGGAACGCTGGACAAAGGCCAATGAAAAAGGGGATGTCAGCAAATATAAGGTTTTTTTCCACCACGCTCATGTGATCTGCCCTGATCGTCCTTTCCTTTAGTCACAGCAGAGTGCAGGGAGGCGATTTCATCTCCAGTCAGAAGTTAAAGAAAACGTCTGTCATTTCATGGCTTTGAGATTACATAATGAAGTTTGAGCAGCATTCTTAGTGGTTGTTTATCAAGAAAATTAAGGAAGAAGCTTACATAACATAAGAAGAAACTGTTGGTCTACTTAGACAACAGTTAAGTTACAGAACATTAAGTGAAATGTCACACTAGCAACAGCTTTACACATTGTCCTATTGTACTGGTGTTACCTTCAGGTGTTTACTTTTCTTGTTTTCTTCCTCACTGTTTCCAGGAATCCTCTTCTTATCATTCTTCTCACACCTCTTCTAAAAGTACCAACATAAGTTTCCAAACATTTCCAAAACAATTGCCTGATGTCCGGCACACAAGCGTGTCCCTCACCTTCCCCTCTCTGTGTGTTGCTGTTCTCAAATTTTTTGCTTTGGAAAACAACAACTTTGAGCTTGCAAGCTACACGCTAAAAACTTGCACGTTTTTAAGAAAATCGTGCAACAAGGCAGGCCTGCTTGGTTCTATCACGGAATGATTGGAAATAATTTCAAAGAATGTGTTTACAACATTTACTATCAAACTAGGCCGTTTTGAGACTAATTGGTGGGGATTGCAATGGACGAAATACACACAGCAATACACTGGTAACAGCAAATTAAGTTTAACCATGTATCTGGCTAATTTAAATTGTTCACATTGTTTTACTTTGTGAACAGTTAAATTTTTTAATATTGTATGTGGTGTTTTCTTTTGCGGGGTGTAAACGTTCCACTAAAACAAGTTCCTTTCAGAAACCATTTTGCAGAGCCACCATCAATGCGTCCAGAACTCAGCGCAGCCCAAGGCGATTGTGATTGGTCTAAAGAAACGCTGACAACCCAGAGCGTCCCATAATGTTTCTGTGGAGTGGCCGGCCCTCCCTACACAGCGTTGTGGAGATAGGTCTGGCCATGCAAGACTATTGGGAAATATGCTGCATTGTAAGACATTGTGTCAGTAAATCGAATAAGCTCTTGTGTTTGATATTTATAATATGAACATCTGGAAGACCAAGTGAGAGGCAACTCTATTGGAACACCAAATATAGTTGCAGTTCATACAGAATACCAGATGAATGGCTTTGTACACTAACTTTACATTTTATTGTTAACTGTATTAGTAGTTAGACCAGTGAGACTGCTCATATTTAGCATTTAGCATTATGAAAGGGAATAACACAGTTCAACTGTATCCTTTGGGACTTTTGTGAGTGCAGATTGAGTGGAATAAACCTTTAACGTCAGTATTTGTGTTGCTGTGCTCGGCTCATCATGTGAGTGTTGCTCAGTTCCCTTCAGTGTGGAGTGCACAAATGACAGATGTGAATGGGGCTCCATGTTAACCTGCCTGACAATCAAACAAAGCTCACATTCAGCCTAACAGTTTACTGCTTGTTCCTTCACTGAAGGAGCCAAAAGGCCAAAATGTCTTTTAATGTGCTGCACAGCAGAGTTGTTATTGTGTTTTTTTTTCCCATTACTTTTAATTTTGTTTTTACTATTTGTTTTCAATTCAGTTTATTTTCAGTTAGTTTCCAGAGTGGGTTTGCTCATTTCAGTTTTGATTGTATTGTTCAGTTATTAGTTTCATTTTTTTTTTTTTTACAATATAAGGTGCTTTTGTCAGGGATTTAAGTTAGGATTAGGTATTACTCTAAAAACACTTTGTGAAGGTAATAGACATACGGTCAAAGACATCTCAGTCTTAATGCCTAGATTTTGTAAGGTCACATTATTATTTCAGTTCATTATTATTCTTTTCTAAAGTCTTGTTTATATTTCTAGTTCAGTTAAATGTACTTAGTTTTAGTTTAGATTAATTAATAACCTCTGCACAACAATTCACTCCACACTTTTTTATTCAACTTTCTTCCTCTGCCAGGTATTCTTTTAAAGCTCCCTTCCCTGTGTTTCTTGTTGTTATGGCAGCTCAGTAAGGAATGTGTTCGTGTACGTGGATTAATATTTGTTCAGGAGGTGGGGTAGCATGCTGTTTGTTTAATCAAACTTTGTAGGTTTTCATCTAAAGAATGTGAAATATGAGTTCTCAAAACAAAAGAAGCTCATTTTCTCCACACAAAACTGTATATAACACCACCTGTGAGGATTAGTATTCCAGCAAACTGAGGTGTTACAGGAAAGAACAGTTTGTACGGAGCCTCTCTGGCTCTGAAATGGTGAGAATCTACCCTCTAGTGGTGCGTTTAAGTGCTGACACAAGCTACGTTCGCCTTCAACAAATATGTCAAAGAAGTCAAAAATGAAGGCCAGGGCATGAATATATGTTGTGTTTTATCTATCATTTACCATTCTATATGCATTTCCAGATACTAAGCATGTGAAGACAAGTTTTTTTGTGTAGTACCATTCAAACACAGAGGCAATTCAAGGTGCTTTACGTGAAGTGACAAAAAGCAAAAGAACATAATTTAAAAACATGATGAAATGACAATAAAAGCAATTAAAATAGAAGAAAATTAGCTAAATGAAATAAGCTAAGCTAAGTTAACAAATGTACATGAACTACAGCACTACAGTAATGCGTTGCAACAAATCTGATTTCAATCAAATTGTTCAGGCAGAATGTCCCCCCTGAATGTGTCACCTGTTCAATTTGACCAGGAAGTGAAGGGTGATCCTGTTCTCCTTTTAAACTAAAAGCGGGGACAGTGATATTTTTAAACCACCAGATTTATAAACCAGATGTAGTCTTCTTCTTCTATTTTTATTACGACTACTTATAACTGTAAAAAAACATTAGAACGATCACCAGAAAAACGTTTATGAATAAGGGTCATTGTCATTTCTGTCACAAAAATAATTAAACCAAAGCAAATCCCCGATACAGGTATAATTAATCCAGGTGGAGGGGTATCTGTTGCGTCAGCTCACTCAATTTGCATTCCGGGAGCATGATGTAGATTGTTGTTCACATCAGTATTAGTGGTGCTGTTAAGGCTCTTGTGACTAATCTTTGCTTTCCCTTGAGTCATGCTGACTCACTGTCTATATTCAGTATGTCGTGTTCTGATCACCTGTTATACATGACAAGGTTTATTTATCGGGATCAGCTTCTGCGTATGTAAAAACAGAACGGGACCCATGCAGTTCTCAGTCACATCTGAAACCACCTTTGAGAACAGAAATAATGGATTCACTAACAAAGGAAATTTTACGTTAACCACTTTAGTCATATTTAGAAATATCCATTTAATTACAAATATCTGGTAAGAAAGGTGGTAAAAAAAACAATAACATGGGAAGGTCTGATTCAAAATATTGCACTCATGCTCGATCTTAGTGTCATTAATATCAATTTAACAACAAATGTAACTCCCTTTATGCTTTGAGTTGCTACAGTGCGTAAAAGCAACAACAAAAAAACGAATTTTGAAGTTGAGTGAGACATCTTCTTTCAGCCCTCTCTCTCCCCCCACCTCTCTGTCACGGGCATTGCGTAGAACAGCCAATAGGAATGCGCTTTCTCTCTTTTGCTCTCTCTCTCTTCCTCTCTGAAATAACTTGTGATTGGCCAAAGTCTCCCATCCCAGGCTAGATTTTCTAAAGCCTGAAAACAGAACCAAGAAGAGGCGCCGAAGTCTAGTTTTGTCTCAGACCAATTGAATTGCAATATGCTGAAATATGTACTTATGTGTCTGCATACAGGGTTGTTGAGGCAGTTTTCTTGTCAGTATTAGACTACAGTGATAAACTTCGCCTTGAGATGAATACCCAGTCATCACTATATGACAGGGTTGGGTGGTCCTCTCACCAAGAAAGATGTGACAATAACTGGTGTCTCTTTGTCTATGAGACCCTTGCTGGAAAACTACCATTCCTTTAAAATTAACTTTTTGATAGACTTAAATACACTCTGGCTTTCAACATGTCACTTTTCTCTCATACCATAAAACAATGAATCCAACCATGTTTCCATCCCCCAGGCAACACATTCAAGATTCCGTTTAATTTTCTTTATATGAACTGAACACACGCTGAATGAGCTCCACCCCTCTGGTAATCCATTGTCAATGCAAACACGGTGTGACGCTGTTGTCACACATAAATGCACAGCTCTGGGCTCTTGTCATACGTCAGGACACACAGGTGTCTATCTCTCCGCCATCACAGCCAATCTGACTTTCCAAAACCTGCCAGACAAACATTAGAGCGTGCAGCTGCTCTCTCTGTGAGGATAACATGGGGTTGATGGAGGAAATCACTTTAGAGGATTAATACTGTCATCTGGATTATAGCGAGATTTTTACCTTCCAATCTGTTACCTTCAATGGGGTAGACACATTGTCTTTAGATGTCGAAGGTCCCACTCTTACTCTTGTTGTTCATTTGTTCAGATTAAAAACGTGACACTGAACTACAAAGTGGGCCTCTGGCTTTGAGATGAAGAATGTCATGTAATAAAGGGTAAACCCACCAAAACCCACCCTGTAGATTCCTTGTTCATGTCAGCTATGACAACAACATTCAGATATACAGTTCTTTGCCTCTTTTAAATTAGATATACATAACAAAAGGTTAATGACATCTTTAGAGTTAATAAATCTTATGTGTACGCTGTGCCGCCCTTTTTCAGAAGGTAAAAGGTCAAACTTTCCATCTGAGGAGTCTTCATTATAAATGGTCGGTGCAGCCAAATCAGGAAACCTGCTGACCTATACAATAATTACCTTATTAATGGCGTATTAGCGCTATAGAAAGCTGTACTAACTGCAATATAAAAGGCACTGTACAAAGTATACAACAGACCTATTGTTTAAGATACTATTTAAATTGCTTTAAGTTGGTTTGATGGTTTGAACACAAATGTTTGAATAACTTGAAGTAATTTGTTGTTTTTTATTCAAGAACACCAAAGATTAAATGAAATCCCACTGGTTCTCTGTTTATACTGTTGGATGTTGGTGTTCTGCACTGATTTAGCAGAGTTCCCAGTTCACCCGGCATTTTATTCAGCAGTATACCACTGAGGAGGAGGATGGTGGTGTTGCAGTGTGTCAGGGATTTCAAGGTTACTGTGAATATGCGCTGAAGGAAATCGTCTGAGGTTAGCTGCTCACACCTACACACACACAGAATAAGCCAACAAACCCTGATTTCCACCTACAAAATGACTGCACATTCAATCCTCTCTGCTTCTCTATCAGCTGCATTGCACGCACAAACATTTCTTCCAGCAATTAGCACACTTCCTCTTATTTATTTCCTGCATGCCTGCCCGGGGGCAAGTGTGACAGATTTTTTGGGAAGTTAATTTACACGGGCTGACTCCTTGCGGATGTTTCCCCGCTCACTACTTAACTGAGCTGCCATCGTTGCACGGTGAGCCCTCCCTGCACTAACCCTGTCCTCAACAAATTGTTGGATTTATTTCCCTCCTTCCATCTCACCGCTCAACCCACTGTATCCTCTTTATCTGCCTCTTCATAGCTCTCCAGCTCCCTTTCAGCTGATGGAGATTATTGTGGACAAATAGGCTTAGGAACATCACTATGGCAACAGCGAATCGTAAAAAGCTACATAAGCACTTCATCAGGGCCGTGATCCAATGGCTCCCATTGGAGATGGTGCTCCAAACCTCCTGCAACACGTAAAGGCAGGCCAGAGAGGCTCTCATGGGAGGGAGAGAGGGAGGGAGAGAGAAGAGAGAGAGAGAAATAGAGAGAGCGTACTGTGAGACAGTGAGTAGACGAGATAATCCATTTCTCCGTCTCTCACTCTGCTTTTCATTCAACCAGTCTCCTCAGCCTTCATCTACCCATCTGATGTCTGAGGACGTTTCTTCTTCTGCTTTTCAGTGATTTGGTTTCTTGTGGAGACCAATAAAAACTTCAAAAGAAGAAGAGGTAAGAAAACTCTTCATTCTCAACTCTTCATTGAAAACAGCTTTAAATTAGACCATTACGGGATGTTTTAACTTATTCAGAAGCTGTCCAAGCATGACAATTGTTAGTTGTAAAACTCAACAATTGGGATATTGCTGGAAAAAAATAAATAAAGTCCGTGCCATCAGTTTTCTATTTTTCATGTGACATAAGTCAAATTCAAATGTCAAGGTGTTGTTGACAAGAAAGAACTGGCTAACCTGTCTTATTAAATGTGAGAATTTGCTACTTTTCTTTGCTTGCTTTATAGTAAATTTAATTTGTTGTAGATTTTTGACTGTTGGCCAGCCAAAACAAAATGAGACACTTTAAGACCTCACATTGGGCTCTGGGAAATGGAGGATATTTTTCATAGATTGAAAGAGAAAAACAACAACTGACTGGTTAATCAATAAATTAAACAAAAGAATCATGTTTATTTCCTCTGTAATATAATCATCATTAAAATCATAATTAACACATAGAATAACATCTACAGGACACTCTCCAATCTAACACATGAACGTTGTTTAAAAAGACTGTCTGCATGCTTGACTCCATTTTGAGGTCAGAGGTACGAGTAGGTAAAGACGGCGACTAATCCCACATTGATGCTTTGTTGTGAAAGCGTTTCTCTGCACTTGTTGATAATCTTACCTACAGCACCGAAACCTGCCCCGCCACAGGGCAGCAGAGCCGAATAAAGCATTTACAGCAGCTGTGGTTCGGAGGACAACCTCAGCATGTGATCAGATCAACTCAAGACTCAAAGAGTAGAAACTGTATGGAAACTGAATAAAAGAAGATAGTATTACAGAATAGAGACTAAAAAATGTGTAAAGATTCAACATAAAATCATGTGTACCGCTGTTAAGAGACACACCGTGTAAGAACTGAGGCACTTTTGAAGGACCACTGCAAATAACAAATATTTTCAGTGTATAATATGAATATATATATATTTTAAGATTTTTCTTCTGGGCATTTTTAGGCCTTTATATGACAGGACAGCTGAAGACATATAGGGGGAGAGAGAGGGGAATGACATGCAGCAAAGTACCGCAGGTTGGGGCCAGAACCGGGCCCTCTGCGTCGAGAAGTAAACCACCACACATGGGCGCCCGCTCTACCAACTGTGCTACCCGGGCGCCCCCAAGTTGCTTGTTTTGTCTGACCAGTTCAAAGTTATTCAGTTTACAGCAACAATTATTATCATTAAAGAAAGATCTGCTGATTATTTTTTTAATCAACTTGTCAAATGTCCAAAAAATTACAATTGCAACTTCCCAGAGCCCAGGGGGACATCTTGAAATGTCTAGTTTTGTTCAACCAAACCCAGATGTGATATGACAAAAAAAAAGATTTTGCATTTAACAAGATGGAGAAAGTTTAGCATCTTTACTCTAAAAATGACAAGCAATTATTTGAATATCGAAATTTTTGCTGATTATTTTTCTTTTAATCAATGGGTCATTTGGGCACTTATTATTGTCATGTCTTTAAGTAGACTTCTTAAAATTTTTTATTCTGAGTTAATAACTAAACACCTTCATCAGTAGCCTCTACTTTTGTTTTTGAACTTTCATCACAAAAAGTAATACAAACAAAAGACTTAATACAGCATCTGTGGGAGGTGATGTGACACCTGTAGAACAAAGAGCCAGTGGATGGGGGGATGTTCTCTTTTGGGAATTTATCCAGATTTTGAAACAGCCTTCAGATGTGGTGATTGAAATTACGCAAATGCAATCTCCTTTCTATGTGTTGAAAACAGTATAAAAAAACAAAAAAGATATACTGTCTTCTCCACAATTGCTGCGTTTATAAACAGCCTTGGCAAACACGTTATATCAAGTAAACTAGACAATCAATAAAATGTTTAATATAACAGCAACAGCTGCAATTCTGTATTGTTTTGTTTTAGTGGTTTCACATTTCAAATGAAAAACGTTCCAATTACTGTACAACTTTCCAAAATGTCTCATTGCCAACTTGTCACTTTTAATAAATCTAATCCTGGAACTATAACATTTTAGGGAAAAAAACAGAGTATGCATTCGTCTTTTATTCTCCAGTCACACACTGCTCTGAAATAAATTCATCTGAGTATACATTTCAACAACATGGCAATATCTTGTGTGTGATCTCATCTAATCATTTCAGTGTGATGACCTGTAGTTGGCTTTCTCTCATCAGGGGGCTGTGAAGGAGGACATGGCCACTTGGTTTAGCTGGAATGAGCCGTACAGCCGGAGCCCCCGACGGGACCCGGCTGACGTGGTCACCGAGACCCTGATGCTGGAGTTCAGCTGGCAGCTGAAGGAGACAGAGAGGCAGCAAAGAGAGAGGGAAAATGAGTACCGGCGCCTCAAAACTGGAGTTGATTACAGCTGGCTGGCCAGCACGCCTCGGTCGTCCTACAACATCAGCACCGGGGAGAGGCTCGGCCTGGAGGACCTCTGCTCCAAGGTGCCGCCGACCTGCTGCGGTCTGGTCATACTCAAGTAAGGAGACACAAAAACTTAGCATGTAGCTTGACAAATATTATAGGACATTACAGCAATTTCTTGACCATGAAAGTCCTCTTTAAGGAAGAAGAATCTCTCTTGATGTTACAGTTATGGCCCCCAAAAAAAGAAGAAGAACACCAGATCCAGGTCACCACCAAAATGTAATTATTTGTTCCTTGGCTCAAAATACCCTTTAAAATCCATTGATGTAAGCTGGCCAACTTCTCTTTGCTTGACGTCTTCGTCCTTTAATCTGCAGCCGAGACGTCCTGAGCTGGTTTGAGCATCTGTTCACAGAAAGCTGCAGAGATCTCAGGTGTCTTGTTAGAGGTTGACGGGCTTTTGGGAAGCAGTTTGACTGCTGGTGTTAATGCGAGTTAGCAGCCAGGTGCTAAACGCTGAGTGGAAATCACACACACACACACACACACACACACACACACACAAAGGACCACCTGCAGCATGTTTGTGTTTTAATTAGCTACACAGAGGAGTCCTCATTTGAAGTGTAATTACAGAAGGTACATCTGGGTTTTGCCAAATGCCAGCCCGTCCCTAAGATCTCTTTTTCTTATTCTATATTTGGAACTCCATCATCTTTTACAAGGTACAAATACAATGATAACAGGGTTATATATTTTTTCTTTTGGCTGAAGAGAGTTTAGTTCGGTTCAGCTTTATTGTCACAATAGGGGAAATTGTTTGCAGGGAGGGAAAGGTCTTAAAACTTTCTCTTATTCCACACCTATAATCTTCACTTCTTTTGAGACACTTATTATTAAAAAATAAATAAAAAAGGTCAATGTCAAAGATGGCATAAGAAGAAATATGGACGATGCACAGATGCAGTGAAAAGCTCCAGAAAAGGCTAGTTACATTAAATTCAAACTGGCTTATATTTCTAAATATTATATATGATTATAACCAATTGTATACGTGAATATAGAAGTGAAAC
Source organism: Etheostoma cragini (assembly GCF_013103735.1). Lineage (NCBI taxonomy): Eukaryota > Metazoa > Chordata > Actinopteri > Perciformes > Percidae > Etheostoma > Etheostoma cragini. The sequence continues at coordinate 7,514,635 of NC_048424.1, forward strand.
TTTAATTAATTTGTAGGAAAATTACGATTATAGACCTATAACAGAGGAGACACGTCTTTTTTGCGAGCTTTTTCAAAGGGGAAGAATGACCTTTTATGCTCAATCAATAACTTCGATCTAGTCATTATCTAGTGTAAATCCTACTAAAGGTTAAACGATCTATCATTTTGAGACTGACAGCAGGTTAAGTCCTGTACTTTGAATGTTGACAGTGGGTTGGTATTTCCTGTACTTCTCCACTGTACTACTGTGACTAATTAAAAATTATGGCATAAGGCTCAGATGGCGACACCAAACTGTTGCCTTTTGAATACCAAAAACTAATACTGAATCGCCTCTCTCTTTTCATTAGTTCGGAACCCAAAATGCTGCCAAACTGCACAAGTCTTGTTTTACATTGAGACCACGTCACTCAGTGTGCAACTAGCCCCCCCCCCCCAGACACACACACACACTGTCACGTGATGACAACAACACAAACGCATTTTTAGGCATTAAATAAATCTTATTTATTTAATTTTTTCATTGTCTACCGTGTTACCGCCCAAGCCTACCCTGTTTCACTTTCATTTATAACACTTGAATATTTACCATTATTGCCCTTTGTTAACAATGCCAGAGATGGTTCTTGCCTAAAACGTTCTCAGAAGTGAAATTAGTGTTGAATAAGATCGTGAAAATTGTTAAAATGGTCTTGCTGTTGGCCTGTCTGTACCGGAAACCCAACTCTTGTTGATCTAGGTTTCTGTGCAAAATAGGGAATAGTGAAAGGACCCTGCCCTGAAATTGGCCTAGGAGCTGAAAGAGTTACATAAAAAAAATGCGGTTAGAGCAACTTAAAAATCCCCAAATCGGTTGGAACACTAGAAAAAAAGGGTTCTAGAAATTTTATGTTTTAGGAACTGCAAAACTTGTGCCAGTCGGAAAGCGGCTATTTGAAAGCTGGTTAAGGCCTCTGCACCTTGTTAGAAGTAGTAGTAGTAGTAAGAGGAGGAGTAATTGGGGGGTTAGCAGGAGTGGAGGGAAGGTGGAGGTTGCCCCCATAAACATTTATGGAAAATGTGTGGATTAAAAAAGACAAACCATCTGGTCCATTGTGAGTCTAACAATGTTGTAGGAGGAGTATCCTAACTGCTCTTTCAGTGTGGCAGAAACTAACCCGACCATCAGCTCACTGCCCATGCTAATTTTCTTTCTGTACAGGTTCAGGGAGGCAATGCAGATCAATGAACCTGAAGTGCAGGAGGTGTCTGGCCTGTTTCGCTCCATCCTCCTGGAGGCTCTGGATCACCTGAAGGAAGAGCAGGAGGCACAGCGGCTCGCCCATCAGTGGAACAACAGACGTGCTATAAGCATGTCCCTCGTGAACTTCAGGTCCCGGATTAAGATCAACCCGTTTGGAAGCACAGTTGGCCTGACCTCTGTGGCAGACGGGGCCGGGTTGAGCGACCTCAAAACCGTGTCAGAGGACGTAGAGAGAGGGATGGAGAGCTCGAAGAGGGTGTGGAGCATGCCTGACTTCAGATATAAAGGAACCAGTAGCAGTAAGGTTGTCTGATATGGGATGTTTCTGTGGGACAAATGTTGATCTCCAGGACCCTCTACTGCAGTATGTCCACTTTGCACACCAGGCGAGGCAGGAGTGAATCCTCCTTCTCTTTTCAGTATGAGACCAATCAGCATTTGATCTGTTAACTGGTTTACCTTCACACCTGAAAGGTCAATAACTTGAAATCACATCTTTTGGATTTTAAACCGTTTTAACTTTGCATAAGATTATCTTGCAGTAGTGCGTTCTGTATTTTGTAGACATTGGCAATTTAGCATTGAGGGCGGCCTGATAGGGATTCATGTAATTTAAAGACATTCTTGACTCCTTTATGTTGAAGGAACAAAGGAAAAATGTGTATTTTGTCACAAAATGATCGCAGAGGTGAATAATCTTTTATGACTGAATATTTCGCATGAGATTGATGGATATATTTAAAAATGTAAATTAACTTATCGCTAATAGTTAATGCTCACCATTAACTTCATTCAGAGGGTGAGTCATGCTCTCCCTCTGACTGCTTTTGGTTTTCTCCCAGCAGCACACCAGGAGTCAGCACAATAATTCATTCATGGTCAGCACACTGAAAGCTTTCTTTCTGTTCTTCATTTGTATAAGGCCGTCAAAAAATAAATGATCACAACATGTTCCTAGACCTTTTTGAGTGAAGTAAAGTCTTTCCAGCAGTTTATTGCCGTTTCTTTTCATTGTTTGTCACACATCAAAATTCAGAAGTACACAACAGGTTCACTCCATCCATAAAAAGCTTTAAACTGGACTGGTACAGGGGGATGAACAGTCTTTTGTATTTCAGTTTTAATAAAATGACTGTTATAATATTCATAGCTGAATTTGGAGAAAAGACCTTTACAGTTACCTTCAAAAAATTAATTCTCATAATTTTAAACAAAGGAATACAAACAAGTATATATCAGTACAGACTGATAACACCGTGGCTACCACAGCAAACATTAACTGTGGAAACATAACAGATATCTACAAAAAAAAAAGAAGTATGGACGGTCCTACATGTAGTTTAAATAAATATTTCAAAGTTTAAAGGGACATCAATGTTACACATTAAAGTCTGTTGACAGGTTTTGGGGAGTGCTATTGAATATTTGAGAGTGATAGTTTAGTCTAAAGCCGTTTCTGGCTACATGAAGTCTGGTAAACTGCCTCAATTGAGGTCACTTTTAAGTCAACGTGGGTTGGGACTGAAGACTACAAGTTTGAAAATCTGAAATAATTATGAGTTGAGTTAGACAGAAGTGAGCTTACTAGACCTCTGTAGGCCGCTCCTCAGCTCTGCTTAAGGATAGCGGCTCGAGGCTATATTAGCCGCTGCTACCATAACACACCCGAATGTCCGGCTGAATTGTCGGCACGCACACTTCATTGTGGGAAATGTAAACGCCTGGTTTTTGACAAGGAAGAAAACTACGTGGAATAAAAAAGACAATATTTCTGGTCCATTGTGAATTCGACAAGGTTATAGGGGCAAAATGCTCAATCGGTGGAGTACACTTCTAAAGGGGTGACCACAAACAAAGTTGAGAAGCTGATCGCTGCCAGCCACTGGCCTTCATGGGATGTAGTTGATTACAGACAACGTTTCTGGATGACACTGCTCAGCATAAACCATTCTCATATCACAAATGCTATCAGACTAAGCCAAATAATTAGCCATCTGTGCAGTGCCATGGTGAAAGTGAAGCTGGTGGTCTGAACGCATCTCTCTTCACTGCAAGAGATACAGCTCCTTCACTCCATCATGCCCTTGTGTGTGTAATGTAAGTCATATTCATCCTTTTTTCTCAGAAAACTGGTCATTGTTGTTGTCCTGGAAGGTTGTTTTTCCTGAGTTCTGCTGACGTTTTCCCGAGCACCACCACTGCGGTCGACAGTGGCATCACAGGGTAGAGTTCAAGAACTCAAGAAGTTGGGCTCGGTTTTTATCCCGCTGTCACACAAAAAAGGGCAATAACAATCCATTCACAAACTATGAAAGGTACACTTGCTATCTTACTTGACAACAAAAAGGTGAGATTACCTGTTTGTCTTTCTTTGACTTTTTTACTTTCATCTTTATCTTCTTCCCTGAAATCATGCTGTACTTGCCCTTTTTCTTGTCATTCAAATACTGAAAGAAAAACACATGTAAGTTTATGCAATAAATACAATTTTAGTTTATTAAGTTGTCTGACAAAATTACATTACAATTACAAATGTAACTAGGTTTGTGCGTATCATACTAGCACATGCTGCTAGTACAAATTGCTTTGAGATTAAAAAAGACAGCGCGGTCTGGAGCATGTTTGGGCAAAACTTAATGTTGAGGTGGACTTAGTGGTCGGAGTGGAATACAATGAACGGAATCCAATTAGAAACTGGTGACACAGAAAAAGTTTGGTTTTATGGGACCTTAGTGGGCAGTTACCTTGGAGATTTGTACAGGTCCCACGTTTTCTTCTCCTCCTTTTACTTTCTTGTCTTTTTTTCGTTTGTGTCGCTTCTCTTTCTTGCCTTTCGGCTCCAGGATAAAAAATAAGTTGTCAGTTATGTTAAGTTAAAAACATTTCAGTAAGTTCACATTATAAATACTTGAGGTAAAATACAAAAAAAATACTTTTTTTGATTGTTTGTCCATTTTCCTTTTCTTAGACTTCTTTCTGGATTTACTGCGGGAGTCTGAAAACAAAACACATTTAATTGATTTATGGATAAAGGTACTGTTATAATAATAAAAATTGACAACATGTGGCTTTACAATTCACAAAATTACATTAATACAATGCACTGATGACACAAACACTGATGAAAACCAGCCAAAGATTCTCAGATGCACGGCAGACTTTATTGAAAAACTTACCGCTACTGCTGGAGCTACTCCGACTGTGGCTGGATGAGTGTGATGAACCGGATGAAGAAGAGGACGATGAGGATGATGAAGATGACCTGGAAGAGGACGACGAGGAAGACGAGGAAGATCTACTACGGCTGCGTTTACGCTTAGTTTTTTCTTGACCTGAATAAACGGAAGACAGAAATATAAAGATAAACCTTCTTTAAGGAATTGCACAGAGGATGAGACTTGATTCTTATTGACAGCAAGA
>NC_048424.1:7519399-7554214 GCF_013103735.1 Etheostoma cragini
GTTGAAGAGTGATATTTGAAAGAAGACTAAAAAAGATCAGAAAAATAATAATAACACGCACAGAAGAAATAATGGTGTGCAGACTAAAACTGGCCTAACGTAACATGCACACAGCATTTCACTTGACACGGTAGTGAAATGGAGAAAAAGGAACAGTATCGGTTAACACAGTGGATGTGACTGTACACTAGTTAAGTATGAACTGGGACGGTGAGTTTCATGTATCGGCTTTATAAGCGGTCTTGCCTGAGCTCGTTGATCGCCTCCTTTCATCGGATCTGGAGCTGGAGCTTGACACTCTGGACTCCGACTTCGTTGACTAGAAACAAGAACAAACATTTGTCCCAAATGTATTTGAATGAGACTGTGTCCTACTAGATGTCACGGGAGATAGTTTTTATTATTGAACCTTGATCTGAAGACGCTAGCTGGTAAAGTTACACACCGCAGAGTTCACTCTAACGTAAACCGTTTAAAACAGGTAACCCACTACATACAATCGTTGCTTTGTTAAGAAACGTTTGGCTACAGACTCAGAAAATAATTACGCGTAGCTTCCTTAATTGTGCTCTTTTCCTAATGTTAACAGGGCTACGTTTACGTTCACTAAGCTAAAGCTAAAAAAAACGCTTTAAGCTATTGAGTAATACATGCTGGCTGAAGAAGAAGGTCGGTACTCACCATTTCGAAAGCAGAATACAGTTAATGTATCATATATTTATATATTATGACAATTTCACAGCTGGAAGAAGCATAAAATGTATATCTACTCGCAGTTATCGCTCGTTAATTAGCATTAGCCAGCACTCCTAGGAGACATTTTGTATCCCATGATGCACCGCTGCTTCAAAACAAGGTGAAGCGAAAACGAGTGACAACTAAATAAAAGTCCTTCAGTCAGTTACAAAATGACAAAAATAAGAAATGGCTGTGGGTTCCAGCCATAGACTGTATGGTTCCAGCGCATATAGGTTAATGGGAAATAACAGAGGGGATTAGTTGACAAAGAAGGACTTAAAGAAAAGAAATATAGAAATGCAAATCAGTATTAGTAGAGGCCAAATGTTTAATCTTGGAAAAAAACAACCAAATATGGCAAGATTGTGGGACAGACAGAGAAGGGAAATAAGGAGTGTAAACGTTTCTAGAGTAGGTACTTGACACAGGAGATAATGAGCTGTGTTGACAAGGGTTTAGATTAGGGCACTGTGCATTAAACAAAAAAACTGAACATGATACGAGGCCGTTACATAGTGTTGTGTTGCCATGTCAGTAAAAGGAGACAGAGCAACTGGTATGTGGCGCAGAGAGTTGAAGAGGAGCAGGAATTCACAGTAAAAGGATTACTGTGCATAGGTGAGAATGCATAGGCCAGGGTAGGCTACTGGTAGCATTCTTAAGGGACACAGTTTTCTTTTTGATGGGTAAGGATTGAGAATATAATGCGAGGGAGATGTTCAAGATTCAAAATCCTTTATGAATCCCACAACGAGGAAAGAATACAGTATTAAAACAAGTATTCAATGTTGGTCAGTTCTGCTGTGTGTTTTTTTGCACATGGTCTACTGGGACTAGTGCTTTGTGTATAACTTGGCATACAACATAGGTTAGGATGTGTGTGGGTGATAGTTTTTATTATTTATTTATTTATTAAAAAATGTTGTTACCTAAAGTCTATTGTCTGACCCACACTGCGGAGCAGAAAGCAGCGGTAATGCACCAATGAGCTGGATGCCAACAGCCATAAATCACAAAGAAGAAGAAGAAGTGAACACAGCGCTCCCCCAGTGGTGAATGAGATGAATTACACGTGGCTCTGTAACGTTCTGCTGTGTGCATTTTAAACAGGTGAGAAAAGTTGGTGACTAAAAGATACTAAATACATTTTATTTCTGCTGAGGGAATGTATTCTTTAGCTGCCTGCAATTTACTACAAACCACCTGGGAAGAAGTTGAATAGCGTTACTTGACATGTTTCGTCAATTTCTGGAGTATATAAGGATTGATGTTAAGGTTACATTTTTTAGTTTATTGACGCAATGCTAGGCAACGTTACACCTAGCTAAAATGAATATAATGCAGTACAATACAGCAGCTCTGCAATGAATTACACATTCGTAAAAGTTATGCTGTTCAGGATTTTTTGAAATGCTGTACAGAGTAATTCTACTTTATGGCCATTTTGAAAGGGGTATTTTCAGTATCTACACGCTATCGGTTGGGATAAAAGCTAACAGCATGCTAATCATGTTTGAAAATGTGCTAAGGATATATTGACCAACATTAGTGTTTTAACTAAAACACATAACATAATAAGCGAACATATTTGATAAAGAACCCACAAATGTGCAATATTGTGGCCAAGATATGGGACATTTTACAGTTAAAAGATAAACTTGCCCTTGCTTTCTGGTGGACAAAATGCGTTATGGTCACCTGTATCTAAATAACCTCAAATATATCTTTCTAGCTACACATATGCTAATACCAATATAACGTCTTTGATGATCTGTGTTGGCTGGGATGCATAGAGCTTTAACTTATGTAGTCATAAACACAAAGTACAGATGATGAGGTTTTGCAGGCCACATTTGTCACAATTTAATTTGGTCCTGCTGTTGGTGCTAGAGAAAATGATATGCGATCACCAAATGTATTGCAATTCATCCTGAGGAGGACCTAAATGTCTCAACCAGCTATAAATCACTACCACAGAAACACACATAACCACTGCTATTGTACAAAAACACATTTATTATGACAGTATTAGTATATTATACAAATACGAGCACATCTAAGCACATGTATTATAAAAATACAAAATCTTGATGTGCTTCAGTGTTGTGGGCATCATAAACCATTTTGCAAACCAAAATTGATAAACACTACTGTATACTCAGTTCCATCTATCCCTGCAGTCCTGTTTTTAAGTCCTTCGGCACTCAGACACAATGCAGCTTAAAAAGATTTTGCGAAGCAAGAAATGACTGCTCTCTAATCCTGCGATGTACACAGTTGCATGTGTGACTGTTCACAACTCAGAATGAAAAAGAATCCAACAGGAACTTACCTACAGAAAAAAAACAGGTACAAAAAACTGATTCCAACTGATGCATATAATGGTATCAAGACAATGGTAAATTATTATGTCTTAATATGTAAGTTCCTGTTGAATTCTGGCATCTAAAAATATTCAGTACCAGTTGCACTCTTTTAACATTGCAGGACTTTAATAAAACTGACCATGTCAATCTATCTAAAAGCTAAACTGTATGTACATGTAAGAATACACTGCATGTATGTAAATAGAAATCAGACACAAACATGAGCATCAGCTTGCCCATTGACAGCCAATCTAATGCTTATTGTACTCATTGCGTTAAATAAATTGTACAGCTGCCCTCAGATAGATGGAACATTATTGTAAGCAGTGAGAGATGAGCAACAAAAAGGTTTATTAGTTAGAAGATATCATGCAACTATCCCTGCCCATATTAGAGCCTCACTGCCGGATTCACACAGTATGACTCTGACTCCATGCAGAAGGACTATGCTCCAATGAGGTGATGTGAAGCAGCAAATCTAAGCAGGTTTGAGGGCACGTTCAGACCAAAGACAGCGATCCGCAGGGTTTTGTGGCTGTGGAAATATCAATTCAAAAGGCTGTCACGCCCTGTTGCGTTCTTAAGACCTCCACAAAGCAGCACATGTAGACTTAATATTTTACAATTATTGTTTTCTGTCAGATCGCTTTTAGATCTTGACATTTACCACCACAATTGAAGGCAGCTTTATTTCATCTAGAAAGAGAGAAGGAAAAAAGATGGAGCATTGTGCTTTATTCTTGCAGAAAAATACTATTTTTTTTACTTTCTTGTGGCAGCAATAGATACAGGGATGTTTACTCTAAGGGACTCTCAATTCAATTCAATTTTATTTATACTATCAAACACATTAAAGACCACACTCTTTAATTTAAAAAGACTGTCACACTGCCTCAAAACACACTGACAAGTTTGATCGCCGGTTATATAATTGGCCACCACAGGATGATGTTGGATTGCGTTTCTCTTAAAGTTGAGTTTTTCTCAACTTTTTGCCGCAGGCCGTTTCTTTTGGCACCACTCTGCGGCCCCCACCCCCTCGCCACAGCTTAAACGCACTACCCCTTGTCTAAATGAATGGGGAGACAGGCATTTTTGCTTGACTGCCTGAGTGTGTGTGGACTAACTCCTCTTCTCTTTGACCTAAGCTTTAGCAGAAATACATATGCCAGGTGCATAGAAATATAAAAGGTTATATGAAGGAAAATACACTATACTAAAAATATGCTTTAATGTTTTTTATAATATAAAAAAGCTTATGGAAGTAGGTGTATCAGCAGTAAATTTAGTGTGTGACCAACTGGGTTTTCAAGGTTATTGATCACAATTTTCGATGCAAAAGAAATCCCTGAATGTGTGAGTGTAAATGGGATTTTTCATTTTCTTTTGTCTATTTTGAAGACTGTTGTTTTAAACATTCACTGCCCATCCTCATTACAAATTTAAACTGTCCTATGATGGAAAATACAATGCTGTAGATCTTTGCTCACAAAAAAGTTTATAAAATTGACTTGTTTTGGTGAGTAGAGCAAATCGTCTAGTTTTTTAAAAATCACATTACACATCTGTAGACATGGTGCAGCTGACTAATAATCATTTACTTCTCAATTTCTAGCTCAGAGGACTCTGAGCAGATTTTTAAACCTCTGCTTTGTTCTTTGAGTGATCGGCGTGAGCCAAGCTCTCCTCATTCTCCTCCTCCTCCTCAGGAACCTGGAAAACATTTTTAAATAAGATACAATTATTGGCTTATATGCTGTACCACCTGTGTGGAGTTTATCAATAGAGGATAACACAAGCAGCACCAGAGAATAGGAATCTCTTTTATTAGAAGCCTGTCAGATGAAATCTTGATTGTGGTAAATGATGCAGTGAACCACATCCAACTAATATGATCCCAAAACCCCTAATTTAATAACTTAAAATATTGGGGTACTGCATCAATCACTTGTGATGCTTGACAGTCGAAAAGTAGAAATAATATTTATGAAAAAAGGTGATTTCTTACCTCCCAGTAAATAGAGTCATCAAAGCAGTTCTGGTCTGGAGGCTGTCCCCAGAATGGCAACTTCATTATTAAACCTTGAATAAGGAAAGGAATTGTTTGATCACTCAGGCTTTTTGCAAAATCATAATAACCCTGATCTTTTCCTTTTGAGTGACAAACCCTGTGCCCAGGAATTTAACCATTATGACATATTTATGATCTCATGCTTCGTCTTCACCTACCTGTAATAGCACCACCAACCAAAGCGAACCCCAGGGATGAAGCCAAGGCAGCAGCTTGCATGGCAGCATTACCTCTGAAGAGGAGGTGAAGAGAAGATAGGGATGTAAAAGCTGACAATTAACTGAACCATGAAGTACTTCAAAGCTACAACACAGTTATGTGTGTTAATATATTTTATTTCATGAATATTTATACAATTTGTGGTAAGTAAAATGACCCTTACCCCTCTTTTTTTCCCAAAGCCACAGCCACAATACCAGCCAGCCCGCCCAGGATGCCAGGCATGCCGTGCAGATTGTGGACTCCGCAGGTATCCTGGATGCCCAGGTTGGATGCCAGGACGGGCTACAGAGGAGAAAACATGTGTCTTGTTGTCTTTTTAAAAGGTGAAGTTTGCATTTTGTTTTAAAAAAATGTGACGTTATCAAATGTTTTTTTTCTTCCGACCAATAGTCCAGATCTCCAAAATATTAAATTTACTACCATAGAAGAGTAATAAAACCATAAAATAAGGAAGCTGAAAACCAGGGATTTCTCCGTTCCATGTTTGCTTAGAAATTACTTAAACTCTTATTAAAATTGTTGTGGATTTTCTGCAAATGAACTAATCTGTTAATTAACTAATAGTTTACACCAAAACATTTTAGGAAACTCATAATTTTGCACCTTTGCTTTGACTTTCAACTCACAGTTAGGTACTTGAAGCCCAGGGTAGAGATGATGCCAGCCACTAATCCAATCAGCATTGCCCCAAATGGCCCGATGTTCATGTCAGCACATGTTCCCACAGCAACGCCACCAGCCAAGGTGGCATTCTGAATATGCACCTGTAGTATATAAAAAGACATAAAACAAGAATATAACCGTTTTTTTGTGTTTTCTTTTTAATTCTTGAATAAGTGATATTGTGAATAATAAAGGGAAGTTATCTGACCATGTCCAATTTTCCTTTGTGCTCCACAAGGCTGGAGATGGCATAGGCAGAGAGCACACAGGCAGCCAGGGAGAGGTAGGTGTTGATCACTGCTGTGAGCTGACTGAAGCCTGGAGCAGCAATGGCCGAGTTAAAACTGGGCCAGAACATCCACAGGAAGACGGTTCCTGTAGAAGAGGGGAAAGAATGAAACAGCATTATACAGTGCAAGTTAGAAACTTATAGATTCAAGGATTTATATTCTTTCTTGCTGAAAAGGATTGATATACAGTTGAGGTTGGTCTTTATCACTTTACATGCTGCATGGTTAATTAAGGCCACCAGGTGTCAGGCATACGTTGTGTGTGTGTGCGTGCAGAAGGCCTGTGATGAGCAAGTGAGAAAAGATAACGACCAAATGAAACATGTCATTGCTGTATATTTCATTAGTGTTAGGTGTAACTGGCTCTTACCAATCATAGCAAACATATCGGAGTGATAAACAGATCCGTCATTCTCATGTCCGTTTCTTAAACCTGGTCGGTAAAGTACTCGAGCCACTGCCAGGCCAAAGTAGGCTCCATAAGCATGGATGATCATGGATGCTCCAACATCATTTGCCTGTGAAAGAAGAGGTGATACTGTAAAATCCAGTTACCACAGTGAATGTTCCTGGTCATAATGCACGAATGAATGCCGTATTTTGCTAATGTAGTTTCAACACATGCCCGTATCATTGCGTAGGTCTACTTACTTCAAGCACTGTGGCCACCAGATGTTCATTGATGGAGAAGATAGTGATCTCTAGTACGGTCATGATGAGGAGCTGCACAGGGCTGGTTTTACCCAGAACGGCTCCAAAGGAGATCAGGACTGTAGCTGTGCTGAAATCTGCGTTGATTATTCTGATTAATAGAGAAGAAAACTATTATAGAGGATAATGAGGAGAATAGGTGGAACAGAGAAGTCCCCCCAGCACACTTTAACCCTCATTTATCAAACCTTAAGTAATCTGTTAGAGCAACTCAGCAGCCAACAGGACAGCTCAATGTTTTTTTTAGCAGCTACTAAGTTGGTAATGCTTATTTAAGTGCTGAAATGTTAATCAAGGGTTTACTGATAAGCGACACATGCAGAGAAAGACATTCATACTTGAAGATGCTGACTTTGATCTTGCCATCCTCCAGGTGCCAGATGCCCTGCATGAGGAGGCCCCACTGCAGGCCGAAGGCAGCCAGCAGTAAGTTGACACCCACGCTGCTGAACCCGTATCGCTTCAGGAAGGTCATCAGGAACCCGAAGCCAATGAAGATCATGACGTGGACATCCTGAAACACTGAAGACATGAGAAAAGAGGTCAGTTCCGCTGTTGATTCAATGATAAGGCCCTCCTTTGTCGTGCGAGTCCCACTTAAATCAAATCAGATGAAACACTTGTGAAACGCCATCAATTAGAAATAAGCCATTTGCTGAGACTTTTCTTTCCACTGTGGTATTTTTTTTGACTCCTAGTTTAACTGATTTATTAAGCAGTTACTAGACTTCACGGGAGTCATTTCCTTTCCACAGGGGCTGTATTGTCTGTTGGTTGGAAAAGCAATTCAATCATACTATGAATGGGATTCTGGGAAATGCTCCTGATGTTCTTGTAGAGTTGGCCTTTCACTGTGTGTATGAAAGTGCATATGGTGTGAATTGATTAGCCCACCCTTATCTAGTCTCAGTTGATAGTTGAACAATGTTTGTGTTAACATGTTTTATTTATCAGTGCGTTTACTTTTACTATGGTATGAGGACAAAAAGACAAGCTCTTTAAGAGGAAATAAAGCTGGGTTAAGGCCAGGTAATTTTTGGTGGGATTTGTATCAACATCCTGACAGGAAGTGGGTCGCCTGTTTCCCAAAAGTCTTTAAGCTTGACATGATATGATGAGCCCCTTGTGGAAAATACTTCAAGGTGGAGGTGTGCGCAGGTTCAGAAACAATGCTTCATTTCCTCAGAGTGGAATGAGCGTGAATGTAGCCATTGTTATCTGGACAGTACACTTACTTTCATCTTTCAAAAGGCAAGGATTTACTGCTCTGCAGTTGCCAATTAATCATCATCATCATTTCATTTGTTTAATTCCTTGTGTCTTGTAGTCACCGTGAGGTTGCCAGACAACCATCAGAGACTAGGTGAAGTCACTGCACCCAGCCAGGAAACATTCCGGCACATAATAATAATCGTATAATTGGTGAACCACAACATGGTGTTCTTATACTTACAGCGAGATGTAACGTGTTAAATATTCTCTTAAAAAGGGTGCTGGTAAGTGGATCTTGTCACCTGTGGCCAGAGGTAGACAAGGGGTTCCCCCGATTCCATACTTTGTGCTAAGCTAAGCTAAGCAACTGCTTGCTGTGAGTGTAACAACTTCTCATCTAACTCTTGTCAAAGAAGGCACTATTTCACAAAATTATACTTTTAACTTACATTAAATATCCCATTGTTTTTTAATCTATTTCACATTATATTAGTATGAGTACATGTTTTGTTAATGTTGTTATTTTTTGGCTCTAATTGAGAAATCCCTAACAGGGATTAGTGTCTTCAAATTATTTAACAATATTATAACAATAGGCTATCTAACACTTTAATAATTCCAGTTTCTACTCTTGTCTTAACTTCATTTATCTAAAAAGGCAATAATTATTACACACATACAGCAGATATGAGGAACATGTGTGTTTGTTATTGTCCACTTTAGGCTTCATTTTCGTTCAACACAGAAAATCACAGGTCATCCACATCCATAAATATTAACATTGTTTAATTTTGACAACGAGGAATGAGACAAACATCTCTTATAATACTGTCAGACTTTTTATTGCTAAGATCATGGTACACAAGACAAAGGTTAGTTTGTAATATGCACAACATCTGATTGAGGGTGATTCTTTCCTTAATTTAGGCAGTCAGGCCTAGAGTCATTCAAGGTCAGTGTCTTGCCTAAGGATCGAATCACAACCTCCCGTTTGGCAGGCGACCGCTCTACCATTGAGCTACAGCCAACCCGAATACAAAAGAAGTTAGCATGGTTACATTATGCATGATCAACTGAAATTTCCCTTCAAACATAAGGAGTATATCAGGACATTATCATGTGTTTGCCTTGGTACAAAGTGAGAATGTCTACATCTACCATTTGTAAGACAGAATCAGTGTTTTACTGGGTTTTTATACATGCTCAAAAACAGTGTACACCGCTGGCTGCATTCACTGTATGTCCGTTTCCTTCCGCTTTCTTTCTGTTGAAACTTTAAACTCTTTATACTTTCAACTTTATAAGGACTATGGCTAACTGCTACGCAGATCCCTGCATGTTGAATTGAGACAGCTAGCTAGACTATCTGTCCAATCTTAATTTCTCAGCGGCTCCATGCAAAGCTTAGCGCCGCCCATGACGATTGGGATTGGTTTAAAGAAATGCCAACAAACCAAAGCACGTTTTTCTCCCAGCCCGGAATGCAGTGTGGACTAGCCAGACCCTCCTCTGCTCCGCAGTGTGTGGATGGTCTAGCAAAGCGAGATTAACCTAACGTTTAGATTTTTACCTGGTAAATAATGATCACTTTACAAACAGTTGGAATATCCTGTGAATATAATCCTTTTAAAACCACCTCGGAAGAAATCCAAACTTGTGTTAATGATCAGCTTAAAGTTCTAATGTGTGTTTGTGTAGTACTGCGTTGATGTAATTAGCAGTGTGTCAAGGTGAAATATTGATTTGGCTCACTTTCACAGAGCTCTTTTGAAAATAATCTGGTTGCCCCTTCAACTTATGCTTTGACCCCCTCCCATTCTCAGTTAGTTCAATGGTCATAGTTTTAACTCATTCATCATATTTTAAAACACTTTTTTGCGACTAATTGTGCGGCCCTAATCGTGTCCGTGACTTTTCCATAATCATAGACCGCAAATACAATAAACAGGATAATGGTGATAACCGCCAAAGTGTGCCAAGGCCATGACGGGGAACTACATCCTCATTTCCTTGCCGTAAGCAGGCATCCTGAGACCAACTCTGGTTATGTCTCACAGTCTGACACACACACACACACACACACACACACTGATTAACAAAAAGGCAGAAGACTCCACCTAAGTGGTGAACACACCCCTCCAATTCTTTTCAACCTAGACCAGAAAACCCCATGTGCCATATAAAATTCCATAATCATCATTCCTGTATTCTGGTGCCTTTTAACAGGTAGTTTTATAATTGTATCTGTCTATACTAGCATGAGAAATAAATGTGTATAATTTGTAATTACATCCAGAGGAAATGGTTGGCCCGTGATATTTCTTTTATATTAAAAATTACAGAAATTGATTTGATGATTAATTTCATGACGAATCATCTCTTATAATAACCACTCGTTGTCTATTTTAACTAATATGCTTGCACGCAATTGCAATATCGTATTATTTACGAGTGTATCTGCCTGGGTGCAAGGTAGCAGTGAAATGCGGTATGGAAATTTTAATGGATTTGGCGTAAGTAAGCGGAATGAATTAGATAATGACGCACTGACACAGCACTCTAAAGAGCGCCAAGTGAAAAGATGTTCTTGACACTTTTTTGAGAACACACTAATACTAATATATTTTTTTTAAAGTGGGTTTGACTTAACCTTCATGTAACGGCTCTTACACCTTTGCAAGTAAATGCAATGCACATAAAGTGCAATTAATTAGACACATCTGGCCCATAGTTTTGGCCACACCTGTTTAGACGCTTGTAATAAACAGTAGTATCAGGATGGGGTGGAGGTAAAATTGGAAATCAGCCACCGTGACTGGCACCACGCCCAGATGTTAAGTAATGCTCAGTAATGTGGGTGAGCCAAGACAAGAGAGAGAATCTCCTCAGGACCAACTGGAGAGGAGTGATGCAACCAAAACATATGCAAACATAAAAATGATTCAGTTATTATTTGTTTAAATATTTTTCTCAAGCAATAGATTTCCTTGCAACTGATGTTTCCATTTTTCAAATCAACTCCTCATTTAGATAAAAATTACTTTCCAAGAGTCTTTATTAAGAACGTGTGTAGTGTTTTGTCAAACCATACAACCAGAAATTCTTTCTGTCATTTACATTATTTAAAAAGTGATTTGATTTGAGCCTGGAAAGCTTTTACTTGCTCCAGTCCACATTTCTCTGCTATTTGTCTTCTTTTGATCCAAACAGATGTCCGGCATGTGTTGGATAGCGGATCTCTCTGCACGCAACCGCAAGCCTTCACGTTATCCAATCACCCTTCAAATGGTCATAGCTTTAACTGATTCAGCATAAATAAAATATAAGATTTGTTTAAGAGGCATTTGCAGATATGTCCTTTAACATTGTATAATGGCATTTTTGGGTTGTTGGCACGTATGTGAAGCTCTTTCTTTTTTTTAACTCCTTATTGTTACCTTACCTGGATGTTTGTGTGTGCAGAGTTTGACTCTAGAAGGCTGTTTCCACATCTATCTGCTGAAGGACGGAACATTTCTCTGTACTCACCTTGAATCTCAGTGTACACATGAGATTATTATGTTTTATCACAACTAGTTTTGAAGCAAATTATGGTCCAGAATGCTACTTGCATAAGTGTAATGTGGAAACTACACTTGTAATGGACCTTTCAGTGATGTAAGAGATGTCTTGTGTCTAGCAGTTAAACTTAACCAAACTAAATTTGCACATTCATGGATTTTGGATTTTTTAATGAGGGAAAATGAGTGTTTTTAACAAGGCAACATCAACTTTTTTGTGGTAAAACTGTATCAGACACACGTTATTATTGAAAAAACAAATCAAAAATGTCTTTGGAAAAATCCTAAATAATCATAGAAATTCTGAAGAAGACTTTATTGCAAGAAATGTTCTAGTTTATTTTATCTGTAGTAGAAGATATGCTCAGTCCAAATGCTGACCATTGAGCTAATCTCTATGGGTCACACCTGCCCCACCCTATCATGAGTAGACATTCATACAGTAAAACAGCCACAGTTGTCATGATGCAAAGGACCCTCTCGACTGCAGGAACCGCTCTATGCTCAATAAGTACGAAGGTTTAAACAAATACACAGCATTATTCTGGCCCATCTATCTAGCTTTATTATCTGTGTGTTTGACACATTGATTTAAATTCCATGTGTTAGCCACTGTTTGAGACCTGACAATGTTTGCTGCCGAATCCTATTTGACTGCTCAGTTGCATGTGCATGAATAGACTTTTTGAGGGATGAGAGTGTGACCCCATGACTCCTCTTAATTCTTTCAGCCTTCAAATTCTTCTATTTCTGTTTGCAAGTAATTGGAGAATCACATCCTTAAAACTCAATTCACATTATTCCAATGAAGGAAAGGAGGCCTCTTCAGGTCACTCAACACTTTCAAGTTTCAAAACTAGAGAACCGAGCCTTGGAAATATGGCAGATTTGTAGACTTATTCCTTTTATAAATAGAAGTAAGCTTAATTTCAGCATTTTCTCTAACACTTATAAATCCTACTGAAAAGTTAGCAGAACAAGGACCTCTTTTTCTCTGTTAACGTTAAAGCTCCAACAAAGGCCATAATCCATAATTTTTAACCTCATCAAAAACATTCTAGAGACCAAACATTGAGGCATCCAGTGGGAGAGCATCCCTCAGCGAGCATCCACAGGTAGACTTACTGGGGTAGAGATCCATGGGGCTTACTTCATGGTGAGTCTCATTGGAGTGTGAGTCGTGCCCGTGACCTTTTCCATCATCATAGACCACAAACACAGCAAACAGGATGATGGTAATAATCTCCAAAGTCAAGGCCACGATGGGAAACTTGATCCTCATGTTGGTGGCATAAGCAGGCATCCTGAGACCAACTCTGGTTATCTCTGACACACACTCACTGACACTCTGTGTTTTTTAGGAGTTGTGCCGTGTGAAGGGAGGGAACAAGTGGTGTCTGGTTTTAAACTGATGCCGGTTTTGTGGTGACCAATGACAGGGCAGAAGACCGGGGCCAGGGTAGTAAACACCCCCCTCATGCACTTTGCTCATGGGGATGGGTTTCCTCTCTGGACGTCACAAGGGACAAACCATAACACAAATGTAATGACACTTGGCCAGTGAGTTGACATGAAAGAAATACTTAATGACTGCTCCTTTCCACTAATTTTTGTTGACTTGTTGACTTAACTCACATTTTGGGATTGGTGCTTTTTTTATTAGAAGACAAAAAGTCTTAGACAATGTGGAAAAAAAGTCTTCTATAAAGAGATATCTGCCATTTATAACTATGTTGCTCAAGAAAATATACAGCAGCTGTCATACAATAAAGTTTTTTTTAGATTCCTCTTTTATCTGCTCTATTAAACACTGTTCCTCTTTCTTAGTGCAAAAGACTTCAGACACCGTTCCCTTGATATTAAACCCTTTTGCAGTTTTTTATGCACCGGCTGATTCAGATACATAACTTAGGTAAGGTAAAGTAGGTAAAGTAACAATACAACACTGTAAATAATTCTAAATTACAACTAAAGGTGTTGCATTTGAAGTTTTTTATATGTAAAAGTAAAGCAGAAGCAGCAAAATGTCTTTAAAGTATCAAAAGTATTTTGTTATGGTGAATGAACCCTTAATGACTAACCCGTTAATGTGTTATCTACGGTGGCCCTAAGAGGCCAATGCACTGCAACTTGAGAAAACGCACGCAAATAAACCACAATACACAACACTACTATGCTTACTAAACGGATGCAAATAGCTCATAACACCAAAGAAGTGTTTCCAGGGGACACTTTTAAGTGATGAACACATCTGGCCTGTCAACTGCAGTTTGACATAACTCTTCATTTCATTGACTTTTATGATTCTGATCTTAACTATTGCAGATATCTGCTGTTAAACTAGCGATAGTCTTTTGCCTACCATAGTTGGGCTTTTGCCATCTAATGTTTTGACGTTTTTAAAATATCAAGATTATTTCTGAATTTGCTTGTGCATTGTCTGCTTATTCAATGTCGATATAAACACAATTGCCATGTGCTATATTATCTGGCTAGTGGGATGGACTAGATTCCCATTGCACCATATCAACAGTATGTAACGTTAGGTTAAAACCAGTGTGTGGTAACGTCACAAACGTTGAACTTATCTTACAATTGACTGCAACAAGTCAATGTGGTTAGGGTTAGGGTTAGGTGTGA
Organism: Etheostoma cragini; assembly: GCF_013103735.1. Taxonomy (NCBI): domain Eukaryota; kingdom Metazoa; phylum Chordata; class Actinopteri; order Perciformes; family Percidae; genus Etheostoma; species Etheostoma cragini. The sequence continues at coordinate 7,533,873 of NC_048424.1, forward strand.
ATCATGTGAGTGTATTTGATATATTGATTTAAGGAAGAAAATGTCATGATCATTTCAGTAACATTTAAAATACCTGTTTCAAGTTCAGTCACTCAATGGCCGCTAGGTCAATCAGGACACTTTTTTACACATAGAAGATGTGCTGAGTTGTTACTTTAAATGATTAACTACAACACACTAGAATCTAAAGACATATTAGGATAAATGTGTGGGTGTTGTTGAACATCAGATGACATTGTTGTGTGTTGGGATTTATTTGTTTTCTTATTTGCTTATCTTTATTATTAATAATAATAACCGTGTTTTTTTTCAATCTCTTGGCTTTATAGCCTTTAATAGACAGGACAGCTGTAGACAGGAAAGAGGGAAGAGAGAGGGGGAAGACATGCAACAAATGGCCACAGGTCAGACTCGAGTTGCTTGAGGGAAGTTATCCAGGTGCCCATTAATTAGATGTTTATGTACTTCTTACAAATTGTAAATATAGGGGGTTAAAGTAAAACGTTACGATCAACGGGTATAGTTCAAATGACACTGTAAGCAATTGGTTGCTGCCGGTTGCTGCCGTGGAGAAGGTTGCTGCACTTCAGTGGTCGCCATGTTGAATGTAAACAAAAAGCTGCTGCTGTTATTCATTGGCCGTCGCTTCTCTATCGTCATCGTGTTAAACCCGCCAATATTGCGCCAGGTGGAAAAGCCAGTGTGTGATTGGTTCTCACAAATTTGTAATGGAAGCAGGATAGATAAATGTATAGATTTCCTGCCTGAGCTGCAGGAAATCAAATCGCCCCCAGATGGGGCTGGGTTTACCCAGTCTACAAAGTAGGTACAAGTGCGACGAAATTAATTTAGCATCTAATCTGCAAACGAGTAGCAAAAGTGCCTGTAAATATATGTAAGAAAAACTAATTAACAGAATGAACAATATACCAATTGGGTACTAACATTAAGAAGGGAATTAACTGAGATGTATACAAAATAAAGTAAATGTATAAATGTACAGTAAAAATGAATGCAGCAATGGTATGTTGGTAATAAAACAGATATATGCAGTATGAACAGAGGGAGTAAGAAGGAAGGAATAAGGTTATGTTATATACTTTACAGTCCTAACAGCACATACATAATATGTACAATATAATAGGACAATGAACAGTTTCCCCAAATAATAACCTTGTCCTAACACACCAGGATAAACATAACTGTCAAATAAATGTAGTATATTAAAACTAACATTGAATCCAGGCGTGGCAGATGTTGCCTCTTACTAGCTCTGTTAGTTGTCTCATGTTGCTTCAACAAATGCTGCACAGTGTCAATCCACCCATGACCTCTACAGACAGTGTGTGTAACTGTGATCAGGTTACTTGATAGTTCAAGTCCTTTACCATCAACTGTTAACATCCACATGCCTGTGCTTACTTTCCCACTGGAAACTTTCCAAGAGGACTCCTCTGATTAACTTGTAGGTTCTGATCCTGTAAGTGGCTCTCACAGTGAGTGTGGTGACAATCTGAGGTTTCTCGCAGAATTACCCCGGGCTGGAACTCCTATATTTGATTGCTTTATGAATGAGCAGAGTACTTAATCACTGCCAGCAACACATTTCTGTTTGTGTTGGACCTGAGCACAGTGACTGTTTTCCCAGACCCTTTGTGAAATTACTTCCAAATGTTGAGAGATAACAAGAACTGCAGCACTGCTAGAACTAATCTACTTGTGCTGAACATGTGCACTACAGAGTTTTTCTCTAAAAATTGGCACACAGTGGAGGCTTTTTTAATGGGCGGAGCTACATGTTTTTTTTCACAGAGAAGTGAGCTAACCCACAAACTTAAAGAGCATGGGAGGATTTGTTGTTCAACTACCACAGTCATTCATTCATGACGGACAGAGATACTCCCTCACATAAGCTTTTTCTTCTTTTATCTCGTTCTTTAAAAAAAAAATGGATTTCAGTATATACATCACAAAAGAATGTGGCCATTTGATTCCTCACATGTAACTAACTGATTATTTTTGCCTCCAGAGTAGCTCTAACCCTGAGAAATGTTGGTATAATTGTGACAGTCCAAACAGCAATTATTTAACCAATTATCATGTCTGTAGTTTTGCGATCAACCGTTCTGCGCACAGCTGTAATCTGTCAGTTTTGACACCGAGCATGAGAACTGTTTATATAGTCAAGACTGTTCAATACCAGTCTACGCTCTGAGTCTCATATTTCTTAGCGGGGTATCCCAGAGGTACCATTGCTTTTAGGTTGTTGCTTCTGTCGCCATATCTTTTTGTACACTGAATGCGCAAATTATTAAGTGTCTTCATTAGACCGAGACACTGATAGATATAACATGCTATAAGCTCCTGAATATTACTAGTAAACAGGAATTTCTGCAGGAATTTTGGAATTATACTTAGTTGTTTTCTTTCTCTCGTAGCCTGGATGCTCTCCGGAGTCCTGTGGAATTTGGAGGTGGTACATAGCCTTATTAATAGGCTAATAAAACTATTGTGACTGACTAGCGCTAGCATATTCTTGGCTTTCTAGCACGTAAGTGGTTGGTTAGCTTGCTAATTGTTTCAATCCCTAGTCATGCAAGTTGTCTGAATAAAAACCTGCTTTGTTTGACTTTTTATTTGCTTCTTTTTGTTAGTGCTTTGAGCACAGGAAAGGGGTTGTAATTTAGGCAGTCTTAAGGTGGGAGTTTATAACTGAGCCTGGAATGTTGTATTTAAATTCTGGCTCTTTTTAGTTTTTTTTAGATATTCCTTATATTAAAGAATTTGGCAATTTCATCAAACAATCCCTATTATGGCTTCTGGAAATAAAATGTGTTGGCTTGTTTAGGTTCACACAGTCTGAGAAAGTTTAAACATCAATTAAACAAAACAGAGAAAAAACAGCCCAGCTACTTTGTGTATCAGCTCAATTTAGTTTTAATCTACAGCGGCCTTCTTGTGAACCTCTAGGAACATTCCAGGAAAACCATTAAGCAATTTATCTCTGCTCCCTCACAACCTCAACAGTTAAACGCAGATTTGGGGAAAAATAAACAAGCTATCAGCCTTAATATGCTCCATACTCTGTCAATCAATGAATATAGGATCAAAGAGTGATGGATGGATGATGGAAGCCTACTTTATTTATCTTTAGTTTTAGTGTCATGGCATTCCTGGAAAGGCTTTAGTCTTCCAAATGTAAAGGTCAGACTGAGGCACATATAGTGCAAATATTTTCTTTTATCTAAGCTGTAATAGCAGATACTGTAGATTTACCTGCCATTCTTGATGAACAATATAGATAAGATAGAATGTTTAAATTCAACTCATTTAAATTTACTAAATAAAAATTTTCTCATTTACCCAGTGTTTTGACCTCTTGTCTCATGAAGGGGACACCACCCCTAATAGCTAATATTTTTGTATATGCTTATTCCTCTGTGAGGTTGTGTTTGTTCAGCTCTTTCTCACGCAAAGGTCAACTCCATGTGCATCGTTATTGGGTGCCCCAACCCAAGTATTCACTTCTTATCACTCGTAATAATGACCAGTATGTCCTCACGAGGAGTCCTCCTACACTACCTAATACATGCCTCTGGATTTATGTACCGCTACGTACATGCTTCTTGTGGGATTCTTAGGGGATCAACTCCACATTCCTCAGTTTGAAGGATTCTTCTATAGAGCGATACAGCATGTATGTGGCTGATTGGAAACAGACGCCAGTTGGTGTGACGGACAAAACCCAGGTCTTTTCTTCTTGTTAATCAAAACTAAGCAATCAGTCTTGGGCGGATAACATCACATATAGCTTTCTACATACAGTAAATGTGTGTGAACCCTAGAGAGATTTTCATGTGCAATATTTTCAATAATCCCGACTAATTTATGATGCCTGGTAAATAAATGCGGCAGAGTTTTTTGAGTGAAATTTGACCTAACCTCAAAGTGAGGTTGTGGAGATACTTTGAAGTCTTCTATGAAGCTGGTGCATCCAATGGGAACTTTTGTTGTATGGTTTCTGTTGCAGACCAGCACTGCTGTTTGGTCCTGCCTGTGGAGCTCAGAATGCCAGAAGCTGGAATGTAAATAAACTGCATGTTTGAATAAGATACCATGTATCTGTAAATGTAACCAGTGTCTATGTAGCAGGAGCTTTGAGTTTGCAAGAAAATTGGCGAGAGAACAACTAACTAAATGTCCACTGAAAATCAACAATTTAATTTCTAAAGAGCACTTTGCTGATATAACTCCCTGAATCGTATTGCCAAGGGTTAGGGTTAACTGCAATGTGAATCTATTCATAGGTTGTGAAAAAGCACCAATAAGTGATACACCATTATATGATCAACAAATCAATCCTCAAACTGCTTTCAAAGAACCAAATTAGCTGGATGTTTTGGACGAAGTGAAATGCTGTATGCATGTCACCTCATAGGTCAGGGCCAGCTTGGATCACAGAGCTGAAAAGGTGGAAAGGTGAAAGGTTCAGTGTTCTGCTCAAGGACATGTTGACAGGTGTACGGGAGTTATGAAACAGCAGCTGTCCCACTATTGGTGAGTCCGAGTCTCTGTAGTGTCTGATAGATATATACAGCCACTCTAGTCTCAATTATTTTACCTGAAAAAACAAGCTGCTTGATCTATGGTAGTAGTTGTATTTTATGTTACCCTGTAGAAAACATTTTTAGATCCATCCACATGTACAGTGCCATTTGAATTAAGTCCTGGTGGGCATGAATCTGGGATATTTTCCGCAATGCCTCAGTGTGCTGTAGAGAAGGCATTTCATAGGTGTCCCTAAATTAAATTAAAATTCTGGTTTGCAGGTGTTAAAAACATCTGTTTCTGAACCAATGGGACACATTTTGCATTCCTCTTGGAAAAATGTCACTACAAGTACTACAAGATTTATTTTACCACTGTAGATGTTTGCTGTGAGGTTCTTGGCCTTCGCATTTAAATCCCCAGACCCCTGATGCATTATGGGGGTGTGAACTGGAACGGAAAGGATGATAGTGCGTAGACACTCCTCTCACCACAGTCCCCCCTAAACGTACCCCACCCTTTGTTTCCTGTGGCTGGGGCTGAGGGGAACAGTTGCACACCCTGATAAGCCCGCTCGGAGGGAAGCCTATGCAGGCGGATAATCAGCATGTTAGATGCTAGCAATCAAGAACAATCACAAGCTCTCATCATGTTTATGTTGCGGTGGCTTTTATGCTATTTAAGTTGAGGGGCAATTGTATAGCATCCAGTGGTGTTTCATGTCCCACGGTTAAGAAGACACACATCTGGTAGAATTAGTCAATTTCAGGTGAGATGGAGAGAAATTAGAGGCCAAATAGACAGCCTTGAATAAATTGTCAAGGTTTTGATAAGACAAATATCTTTGTCACTCAAACATAGCATCTTTATAACATGCACATTCCCTCTCACACCAGCACCTACGTACAGAATGTACTAAAAAAGCTTTGCACACAACTGCAGATGTTGATAGGAAGCACTGTTTGAAGAAGGCCAAGAGCACTAAATGGTTAACAGGTGTATGGAGGATTTAGTGCCATGCCTATCAAATTACAGTGGGATATGCAACAGGCATCCGTCAATACAGAGTGCGGACAGAGGAGCGTGAGTACAGTATGAACGCTCTGGGACCAAAACCACATGTGCAAAACGTGATACGGAGAAATTGCAGTTACATGTTTTTCCGCGACAGCAGGAAGATGTACAGTCACTGACCCTCTGAAGCCTGTTCATGCTTTTTAAAGAGGTGTGGTTGGAACTGGAGGGTGTCTAGTTTAAATCCTGGAAGGTTGAAATATTTTAATAAGATCAACCTTCTGCCGTATGGCATCACATTATGAACATTAATGAAAAATTGCAAGATTCACTGTATGGTAGTTAGAATCACGTAATGGCTCCATGAAGACCTATTATTTTTACAGATCCAGTACCGTATGGCCTTTTTTTTAGGGGGAATGGGTTAGTATGGTTACTTTGTAGTGTCTTGGGTCTTCTATTTGCTCGCAAATCAAGACAAATCTTTGCTTTACTTTCTTGTTTCCTCAATTACAAAGATAACACAAGTTATGGTCCCAGGCCACCGCAAGTATGACATTTATGATAACGCTGTATTAAATTTTATATTCTGACATGTCTTCTGGTAGAGAGAGGAATGCATTGAAAAAGCAAAGGCATTTAAATGTCATACATAATTGAGCCTCTGTTGTTGTTTTTTTGCTTTTGATTTCTCACAATCTTTATACTTACACTTTGAAATCCACCCAGACTAAAAGGAATTGTCATTATTGTTGAATGAAAAGTCTTTGGTTGGCAACCAGCTTCCTCAGTAGTAAATCCTGCCATATGTCATGTGGAAATCAGAGCTTTCCTGCAGTGATGTTGTAATTGCTTTATCTAGCGCAGGCTTCTTTAAATGACGCCTAATTGAGGGTCTTAACCACACCCTTTCCTCATGTGGCTCCATGCGGCAATCAACCTGCCATGTTATCGCCACATCTAAATAAAAACTAAAATGATTGGACCACAACCCAGGACTTCCCATAGAAATAGGAAAACGAAGGAGGAGGGGTAAAAAAAAGAAACAAAAAAAACATCCTGATTGAAACAACATGGAGAGTGGGCTTTCAGTGCACAGGATGTAGAGAGATAGGTGGTTTGAGGCATTTTGGTGAAGTAGAAAAGGGAGTAAAAAAGAGAAAATGACTTGTCACGCAAACGACAGAGCAGACCACACAGCTGGGAGGAGCTTTGTGTATGTTATATAACTAACAACCACAGTATTTAAAACATTTACGAACTGAAAAAATGGTTGGCATCCAGTAGAAACACAGAACAGTCATGCAAGTTTCAGCTGGAAATGAATTCCTCTTGTATATATTGATTTAAAGCAAATAACTGATTATAGCAAATAATTTCCTGGAGCCACATGGATGTATGTTAAATATGCCTTTTGCTGAATCATCTGGTTGTTTAAATGTTTCCTCACATGTTAGTTATTATAGGAGGAATGTTAATTACATAAAGGCTATAGATGTACAGTGTAGGGTCCATTTACTATACATGGGAGACCACATGTTTGTTCTCTTCTCTTAAAGCTTTTCTCACGACAATTTAACATCTCAAGCCAAATCAGTGATAGAAACACCATCCAGTTGGATGGACTTCAAATGTAACAAGCCATGTTTATGTTATACGAACAGCTGTGATAATATTTGCAATTTTCTTAGAACGTATGCGTTTGTATGTATGTGTGTGCATGTGTAGCGGAGTTAATAATTCCACTTGCCGCTACACATGCAATGTTAGTTTAACACTGTTCACTGTTCACAAGAACATTAAATATATATTTGACTAACATTTTATGTTGTATACTATGTATACTTTATGTTTATATAGATTTTTTTATTTCATTTTGTTGTTAACTGGATCTCACACTTTTCTATATGGCCTTTATTTCTATATTTTCGATTTTTCGCACCATGTTTTGTAATGCTTATTCTTGTGAAGCTAAATTGACTTTGAGATCTACTTGCTATGTACAAAAAATACATATTAATAACTTAGTTCTGCAGGATATAATGGCTGGGTTTACTAGGAGAACAGACAGAATTTAAGGCAAATTTTACATACAAGAACATTAGAAATACATTACTAGACGCATATTTCCGACTACATGAGTTAAAAAGAAAATATGCGTTAACACCGGAGCTTTATGAATCTGCTAAATAAAAATCCAGAGACAAAAGGAAAAAGTAAGTAAGTTACAAGTGAGTAATCAAAGAAATCTAGTCAGGGAACCTTGAATCTAATAATCATAACCAATAGTTTTACCTATTGTTTATTGTAGAGAGAAATCATTTCAAACATTGTTAATGAAGGTAATCTGAGGTTGCAGTATTATCCAGGATGGATGTTCTTGTCTGGGGATAAGGTTGAAATATTTAAATCAAAACTGTCTGCAGGGCTATAAACTGCAAGGGGCAATTTAAATGAGATTTTGTTTCTTCATTTTTAGTAATTTGGGTGAAACAACACTTTTTAATTACATACATCTATCACTAGAGAACAATAAGAATAATTTGCATGTCTGCAGTAGAATACGTCAAACAGCTGTATTTGGTCATGACAACCAGTAATTAGAAGATTATTATGATACTTCATTTACAATTAAATTAAGTGTCAGTATAATCTTCTAAGTTGTTTACCAAATACAGTGCTCCCTGTTGTTTTTAGAATGTAAAGCATTCATAGACCTTTGATTGTGCAACCATAAATGTAATTTCTCTCCAGCTCAGTCAATTATGTTCCCTATGAAAGTTTGATCTGACAAAGAAAATACAAATGGTCTCCTTTAACCAGATGCAGATCTACTCTTGTAGACTATAATAATAAAAAAATAAAAACATCTGAGGAATCCATACCAATATATGCATTTTCTCATTTGGATATGTTAGCAACTATAAATACAGTTGAGATAAATGTATAAATACACATTTGTTTTCACTTTTATTGCACCACACAAGCTAGTGGAGATGAGTTTGTACTAATATTTACACATATACTACCTGCCAGGTTCAGCTGTTTCATACAGTCAGTTAACTGAATAAGCTAATTGACAGAACTTAAGCATGCCACCACCGCTTTAGAATGAGGAATTAAAGAGGTAAATATTGTTGACTAATATATTACCTATGCTGTTTCTACACAGATTTCAACATGTATACAAATATAAACAACATTTCTTTTATCCACATTTACAAAAGATTGGTTGTTCGAGTTAATATAATAATAATTTGGCTTACTAAAAAATGTGTTTCATTCCTAGAATAGGCTCAGCTAGCTTGGAACCTTGACCAAGGTGGTACTAAAAAAAAAGTACCCGGCACTATCCACAACCTTTGCAAAGGGATAACTGAAAAAGAGTGAAACAAGTTGAGGACAGGTAGAACTGCAACGTACTAGTGAAAACGGGGCATTTATGAATCAACAAACGCTGATGCAACCCAGTCCTGAACTTTGCCCTTTCAAACTTCTTCTCCCATGTCACATAACTCCTGTAGCATGAGTGCGTTGGCTGCCACTTAAATAATGAACCGTGAGCTATTGACCCTTGCATGACCAAGCCATTCCTGAGTGAAGCTTATGAATGTCGTCGATGCATCTGTCTGACACGGCTAATGGCAAACAGATTTAACAGATGAGAAAAAGGAATGTTCTCCCCATCTTCAGTAAAAATGTCAAGCCCGGCAAACGTCTGTGTCAGATTACTGTGGCAGCAGCAATAAGCAGATGTAAAGACCCGTGGGGCGTATTTATAATTCAGGAGTGGGAAAAAATAGCCAGAAGACTACAGAGAACAGAGCTCTGGAGAAAATAACATGCTCACATGCAAGATACGTGAGGGCGTATATACAGTTATTGCATTTTTCCCAGACATCAATTCACAAATATTTCCATACAGAAATAATAAATAGAAGAGTTCTTAAGGAAGTTTGCGTGAGGCACAGAAGCCAATCTTTGAAAAAACAAAAGGTGTCTCTGAGAATAAGAAAGCATTGAGTTTCCGATCAGAAATGTGTTCTAAGCACGGCACGAGATGTGGTTGCCTTGAAGTTGAAGAATTCCACCCTGTATGGGTATAACATTATATCATGGCACAATATATTGTTGAAGTCTGCATTGTCTGTTGGCATGGCGATGATGACATTGCCCAAGTAACATTATTAATTGAATTAAATATCAAATTAAAAAAGGGAGCAGTTGAACAAACAATAAAAGAGAAAAATATTGCTTTTATGTTTACGTAATTATACACATTTAAAATGGGTTCTTAATAATGACTTTAAAGATTTATTACTAATTTGAATTGTTGTTAATGAACAAAGCCATTAGTTTTAATTATAAACTGTTTATAAAGGTAGCCAATTAGAAAGTGTCACTTTGTAAAGGAAAAAAACACAATTTTATTAATTTTGGTTTCCTTCCAACTTAATAAAAAAAGTCATGTGTATCAATACATGAGCCCTGAATTGTGCATTAACCCTACTGTAAAGAACCCTTGACTGAATCAATACACCTCTGTTGTCTCAACAAAAATAGATTAGATGCTACTTCACAACTGCATACTATTACTTGAGTTCTGAAGTCAATTGATTTTTTATGTTTTCACAGTTTTAGTTGTGTGTGAATTAATCTTTTGCACTACATTGTGTTTGGGATGCGACTACACCCACTTTAACCATTTCCTCCACTGCTGCCATGGGACCCCTCTCCAAATGTTTGTGTAACGTGCATTTGCTGGAGGGTTATTGAGTGAGAATAGCCATCAAATAGGCAGCGGCTTGGAGAAAGAACAACACCCGTCTGCTGATGGCTGACGTGAACCAGTCCTGTTTTATTTAGCTGGGTGTGCTGGGAGAGCTCAGGCTTTGGCCACTAGTTGAACTCTCAGCCATCACGGTAGCTAATGAAACAATAACCACACTAAGCAGTCCCTACAGGATTTTGCGGCCGTATTTGGATATTGTTGCAATATAAAAAATACCTGATTTTGCCGGATCTTTTGTGAAGAATTGCACTAAAAGTTGTAACGTCTTTCTGTATTTTTGTTGCAATGAAGTTGCAAGAAACAATGAAAGTTGCAAAGTTTTTCTTTAAAAATAAAAAGGAATCTTGTTTTGGGGAGAATAAAATTACTCTAGGCCGAGTTTTCCTATACCTCACCAAAAAGGCTCAGGATGCTGCAAATTGTATAATATGAAAATGGCTGGTGGATTTAATAAAAAGAACAATAATTTATTGAATGAATCAAATTTGAACATGTCTATCAGTGGCTTGTTGATCTTTACATTGTTTGTTAGTTTCCTATCTTGGCCTGGGACACATTCTTACGGTCTGATAAAGTACTTATTGGAGTGTTTGTCATAGTGTGATTGGTTATGTCGCTGTCAGTCCCCTGCTCCATTGATTCTTAATTTCCCACAAAGCTGATTGAGGTTATGTGTCAGGTAAACTTTTCATCTCCAATCCTGTCTATATTTGTGAGAAGTGGTGCTGTCCTGAGTTGAAAGATACTTTACGGCTTTATTGAGTTGGCCGCTGTCCATTTAATCTGAAATGCAAAATTGTTTTGACTACTTTTTTTGTTTTTTTGTTTATACGGCGTGCGCCGTGAGCACCCATGAATGAAAACATAAATTGACGCCTATGCTAGGAAGCACAGGACACACAAAAGCCCCATATTGTGCACGCAGTCCATATGCTATTAGCTTCTCAGGACAATATAGGGAAGTGTGTGGTTACTATAGAACCAGCTACCACATACAGATTAGGAATAAAGTGTTTGCCATGGCTACAATCCTCCTTCCTTCAGGCCTTTATCATGGAAAGTGATCTATCGATGCTTTAGCGTGTGGTTGAGTAGATCTGTTTCCAGTGGGCTTTAGTTTGACGTTGGGGCTGCAATGTTCCTGTATTTGTGATGAAAGCTTAAGAGGCGAGCTGACGAACCTGTTAGCAAGTTTTGTTGTGCTGTGTCTTAATGCACTCAATGAAAGGAAGGAAGCTGCTCTCCTTTCATTAGAAGGAGGTCTGAATGTTTGTGTAGCCTCAGTGGGCAGGAGCCCACTTCTCACAGGTGACACTTCAAAACAGTCTAGAGTATGAGACCTATAGCCTTGATTCAGGACCGTTGTTTCAGTCACGCAGACGTTAGAATGGGAGTTAACAGAACAAATTTACCTGGTAATAGTAGGCAATCTTTTTAGTGACTCATAAGCACACATATCCATGTTAGGTGAGTGTAAAGTAACTAAAACCTGATCCATTACCGTCAAAACAAACCATGTAAAATCAAAGATGGCTGACTGTGTGCTGTGCTGGCATGGGTCGCTAGAATATACACTTTAATCCAACCCTGTACCCAGTCAAGGACATCTACATTGGACAACTCTTTTTTTTTTATAGAGCGCAGAAGTCATGCCCTTCTACTTCCGGTCCATAGGATCTATCTTTCAAAAAAATATGAATGAAAGTCAATAAGAGATTATTGCTTGTTGAGCTTTACCGTCTTCTTCCAAGACGAAGGCAGAAGTATCAAAGAGGGGAAAACCATTATAATTCAGGTCGTGTTGAGAGCTTATTTTCAAGGGCTAGCTGACCTAGTGTAATGGAATGTTAAATCTTGCTTTTAAAATCAGTTGAACATAGTAAATCAAATACAGTTTGCACTGAGCGCTAAGATCTTTAGTCCGATTTAAATGGAGTGAGCTCTTTTTTTCAGCATCCTGTTTCTAATCCAAAGTGACTGTGATGTGGCGAGATAACAGCTCAGACTAAACGAGCTGTCTTCAGCCCGGACAGACTGATGTAACTGATCTACCAGTGTCTTCCTGCCTAAAAAAATGTTTTTTGTTTTTTGTGTGTGTTATTTACTTGTTCTTGACTATCTCTTTCTCTTTTCCTATTTTCTTTCTTTCGTAATACTATTTAGTTGAAAGAAATAGGAAGGGAAATGTATCCTCCGCCCTTGATTACTTTCTTTCTCACTAGACATGCAGAGAGCTGTCTGGCGGAGCAGTAGTAAACTGTGTTAACATATCAGATTTTAACTCAGCCCGAGTGAGTTTAGATGACGTGTCTGCAAAGCTGGCCAATCTTTGCGGCAGAAAATCCAATTTGCAAGATTCACCAAGTCTCAATGAGGATGGATGTAAAGTCAACAATGCAGATAATGTGAAAAGTCATTAGTCAGTTTTAGCCATACTACATAGTCTCCTTTGAAGTACGACAAACTGACGCCAAAGTCATAAACATTCTCTGGCCTTGGGACCAACTGTTGAGGCTCGCTGCCGGAGTTGATAACCCCCACAGGATGACACAGCTGGGCTTATCAAGCTTGGCCAAGCCAGAAGACCTCTGCTATCGCTGGACGGAGTGGCAGAGGAAAAACTCATCTCGTTATCTCGCCTATGCTGGGTGAATAACACACCCCCGCCCCCCTCCGTCTGCTCCCTTCAGGTAGTGCTCTCATCTATCTTCTTAGTTAACCTCATGGGGCTTGCACTAGTAACAGATCAGAAACATGTGCTCAGACTTTTGTATGAATCCATAATGCTATGGTATTAAGAGTGAGGCTCATTGGCATGCAGACAAGACCACAGACTACAGCCAAGTGTTTATTTTAAATGAAAGAAGTTGGCTATCACATGAAGCTGCGCTAATTTAAAGACAATAGCACTGTGTGTGAAAATGTGGTGATAGGAAATTTAATGTTTATTTTATATTAACCAAAATGAAAACAACCTCTTCTGTAAGTGCAGAGTGGAAACCCAGAAACAACTCGTAACAAAAAAAAACTCCAGTCTGGATAAATTCCAACAAGCAGAGCCTGTAGAGCCATCTGTCCTTCTCAAATGTAGACCGAGTGCATTATACAACCACAGCCTTACTTGAACCAGGAGCTTGCTGTGTAGCCAGAATGTGTGTGGCTGACCCCTGAGGAGAGGCACACTGTCTTAGCCTCAGATGTGGGTAAGTAGTTTTATTGTTTTTAAATAATTTTTTTAAGCAAAATCTAGCATTTTGTAAGAAAAGTTGCAGCCTGCCTGACTTGACTAAGGACAACTTTGGTATAGAGGGCTCATTCTGCCACCAATAATGACAACTTTAAACAACTTTAAAAACTACTCTGCATGTCTGAGGCAGGGGTGGATCTACAGGGGGCGCAGGGGGCAAGGGGGCGCAGCTGTCCCCCCACTGTAGGGCCTTTCCCCCCCAGCTGCCTTCCAGCTGCCCCACTAACTTTGGTATTCAAAAAACTGTACTTGTAAAAAGAAACTGCCACTATGTTCTCAAGCTCCATGAAACATTGAAACTAACAATTAATCCAGGGACATCACTAGGATTGAAAGACGGGGGCTTAGCACCCAGGATATGCAAAACTTATTTACATCATAAATCTTACTTACAAATGTTACTCTAATGTTAGCTTTTAGATACATCAAAGCTGTATGGGTGGAACTTACTTACATCACATTACTACACCATAAAATGTATTAAATCAATTCCACATACAAATTTAACTGCAAAACAGCATGTGGCATCATTACACACAGGTTTTACTTCATTTTAAAGCCGTTGGATGGGAACACACTTTCAGTGGCCTTATTTGTTTTTTTTGTTTTTTTAAGGTCAACATCGAAAATGTCAGGTCCAGCACAAATCAGACAAACTGATTTCAGTGTATCATGACAAATAACAATACTAGAAAGAATAAAATATTAAATAGCCGTTGTTCCATACTTTATCACGTAAGCTGTTGACAAGAATCCTATTTCAATTAGCTACTTTCTGAATTTAATATCCTGATGGCGGAGGAATAAAAAAGTTTCAACCACTACTATATGTATGCATACTGTGTGTGCCTGTATTTATGGATGCAGTTGTATAGCCTTGCCAACAACATCTATTATAATGTAATATAATAATTTATTACAGCAAATGAATGGGGAAAGTTAAGTTGGTTAGAAAATAGCATATATAATAAATATCATAAAATAGTTTTGTTTAAGACATGCCTTAATGCCTAAACCCCCCTACAAATGCCTGTTGTTAGAAGAATGCAAAACATCCCAGACTTTTTAGCCCTGTAGAACAGTGGTTCTCATACCTTTTGAGGAAAAAATTCCCTTTTAGGAAGAAACCTCGGAGAGACCCAGGCTCTTGGTAGGCGGTGTCTGAAGGTGGCGGTTGGGAGTGTGATAAATAGTGGCATAACAGTCCTAGTAAAAGATTATGCAACATTGACTACAAATAGTACCTGTAGTAGTATAACTGGGCACTGCAGGGCATTATAGGATGTAGCAGGGCACAGCAGAGCAAAGCAGGGTGTAGCAGGGCACAGCAGAGCAAAGCAGGGTGTAGAAGGACGTAGCAGGGCATGCAGTAGGACCACTGCGACAGCTGCAAACATGAATTTGGTGCCACCCTAATCCAAGGAAACATGCTAGGCAAAAAAAAACATAAGGACTCCAGGGAATAACTCCCCAGAGCTAGGTTAGTAACAAGCATTTCTGGGACATGGATGCACACAAATGGAAAGATAGAGGAGCGAGGAGCTCAGTGTTTTAAAGGAAGTCCCCCAGCACTCCTAGCAAAAGAGGATTCTGAGTAGTGCACAGGAGGAAGAGAAGGAGGGAAATGAAGGAGAAGGAAGTACTGACCAGGCGGGTCAGAGCAGGAGAAGACCAAAGAAGGAGAGGAAGATGAAGAAGAGGCTGCAGATTTAAAGAGAGGGAGAAGCAGAGAGGGACCAGGTGGAGGCAGATGAAGATGGCAGGAAGAAAGAGGCCTGCAGTTACCCCTGGACCATACGGTTTGTTTATATTATCCTTCCATGTAAATTGCATTACAATAGTTTTTTCTGTTTCTTCATATTCTGTTGTATATGTTATAGGGTTAGATATGTAACGATTTACTTATACTGTACATAGATTATCTAATGATGTTTTACAGTTTATCTTATAATTTGTTTGATCATACTTACTGATAAAATATGTAACATTGTTTTCTGTTTTCTATTCTGTTTGTATCAGTAAATGTGGTCAAGCCTCTTAATTTAATTTCAGTTAAATTGTATTTATATTATCAGATCGCAACAAGAGTTCACTCTTTACAAGACACTTTACAGATCGTGTAGGTCTAGACTACACTCTATAATTTAAAACATTACAATATAATAAAAAAATAATATAAAAACAAAGACTCAACAATTCCCCCAACAGCAAACATTTGGTGCAACAATGGCAAGGAAAAACCTTTTGGGGCAGAAACCTCAGACAGACCCAGGTTCTTGGTGGGCAGCCATCTGCCGCTGCCGGTTGGGACACAGAGACGGCAGTTCAAGGCGTGACAGGGTGTTGCGGGGCATAGTAGGGCATAGCAATGCGTTTACATATGGGGGTTCCCGTGTACTATCTTCCCCTGCCACCTTCAAAGATCTCTTGCTACCCCTTTGCCACCCCATTGTTAGCTTTCTAGATTGGGCACTGGTCCAGGGCCCAATGTTTCACTCCCCAGCAACAATTCATTATTGTTCCTGCCTTTTTTCCAAGTTCAAATAAAGTATGGATTGAAATCGCTTAAAGCTTGGATATTAAAGATTTAGGAAAAAAAGGATGACACAATATTAGTAGTCTTGACACAGCAAGCATTGAAGTTTTTAAACGGTTTCTTGGCTCAGCTTTAGGAAATCCAAATGGAATTAACATTTCCTCCCCACTCTTGCCAAGTCCACCCATTCAAATGCGTTCTTCTTCCTCTTTATAAGTTTACACCGTACAATCAAAGGGCACCTGCCCCGGAGAGGCAGTGTTTGTGCAGAGAGGTGTTGCACCAAAGTAAATTTCCTTTCTAATCTCTGGTTTAATACTTAAGGCTATTTTACCTGTTCAGTAATCAGACACATGCTTCAATGCTAAGTATCTTTTAATGAAACTGACTGATGTAACGTGTCATTTATTTACATATACATTATCGTAGTTCATAACTATTTTTTAAAGATATCTGGTTATCAGACTGTCCTGCTACTAGCCTAATGATCTCATAATAGTCCAGCATCCTTATGGGCTTGCTGCAATATCTGGAAGCCGTCCCTTCAGCCTCCGAATCTGCTGTCTGCCTGGGTTGACTGTATTTGGGTCCGCTGATTTTTGCCCCGATGCATTCTCCTCAAGGTGAAATTTGTTTTGCAGTCAGTGGAAACACAGAACATATACAATGTTATGGTAAAACAAGAAAATACATGAAAAATGTAATATATGTAATGCGATGATATGCTAATTTAACACACATACACTGTGTACATCAAGTGATGACATACTTGACTTTAATGGTCGATAAACCCTGTCTGCTTATTTGCATCTTAATCCTATCGACAAATATCTGCAGGAAACCACGCAATTCTACTGCTGCTGTGGCACAACGTACACTTAACGCTTCTTCTAGACTTCAATTTTATTTATACATTCTCATATACATTCATATTTGTACTACTCTATTATTTTAACACATCGTATTGCACTACATGTTTGAACTTGTTTGTAGCTTGTTTTATATCTTGCTATATCCACAATATCTCTGTGTTTATTTTATGCAGCATGCTTTGATAGGCCTAATTGACAATGATGATGATATGTACACATGTTAAAAACGTTATATTTAAACTAGATTATACATTGTTAGTTTTATTGTTGCATTTGGGGTGGCAGTAGATCAGTCAGTAGGGAGTTGGTTCAAAGTACGGACCAAAGTATGGTGGTGGACTGGTAGCTGGAGAGGTGCCAGTTCACCTCCTGGGCACCCTCCTCTTGGGCACTGCCAAGGTGCTCTTGAGCAAGGCACCAAACAACCAATTAGTCTGACATCTCTGCATTAGTGCATGTATAGGTACTAATGTGTGTGGAGTTCAACAGAGTGTAAATTGTAATTTCCCCTTGTGGGACTAATAAAGTATACATTACTATTATTATCATTTATTATTGGGCTACTTGACATTATTTTAAAGTGTACATTTGTGAAGCTGCTGGCAAAATTATTATTGTTACTATGTTATATAGTTAATGAATACATATTAAATACAGTTTGAACAGTGTGTTGTTCTGCTCCCCTCCGGCGATGAACACTTGTAGGTACAACATTCATTGAGCATGCGCAGAACCGCAGTGAGCCTGTCCGTTCCTAGACATCATCACAGGTTGAGCTGAACATCCTCTTCCACAAGAAGGGATCTTCATCATTTATTAGTGCCATTTTTCTTTCTCCGCCGCCGCGGCTTCTGCGGTGTAAAACCAAACAGCACGGAGGGGGTAGAAGCCATAAGATGAAGAAACGTTATGTGGACGCGAGCAGACTACGGAAAATGAAAAAACTGAAAATAACGGAGAAGCTGTCTGAAAGGTAGCTAGCGCTGCGAGCCGCGTCGCCCTGACGGAGGCTGCTTTTGTTATGGTGCCTCGTCTTTGTGTAAATTTCAGCCGTCGTCATCCTGCTCACCTGTCTGCCTCACATCCCACATCACTTCATCTCGTGTCTCACATTTTATATTGCGAGTCTTGAGCTTTAATGCACTCCATTGCAGTTTGATGGCGCAGGCAGAAGCGTAGACATGTTGTGCGAGTTACTTGACCCGACATTGTTTACAGAAAGACAGAAATCAGCAGCAGGGCAAGTTAACGTCGGCCTGCTTCTCCTCAGGGTTGTTACATCTGCTTTTACACTGCGTCCTGTGTCCTCAATTAGGCCAGTTTATGCGTACTGTTAACGAATTATGTGTGTATTACCTGGAAATGTAATAGGCCAAAGGAAAACGTACGATTTTGCCCATAAAAAAAGCATAATTTGAAAGCGTCTAGACAGATTCCAGACAAGAAAAGACTCAGGTGACAGAAACCACTTGTTATAAGTGTGCATTGTTTCACATGAAACAGACGGTAAATAAAAAAATAAAAAAAAACATTTTAATATAGCTTGCATTATTTTGAAAACTCAAACCCTGTCTTATTTGTTTGTTTTTTAATAAATGCAATCAAATAGTCTAGGCTTTACAATTCTTGCTCATTTTATTGTGGAATACCATATGTAATTGGCAGCTACAATGACAATAAAAAATAAAACAAAAGACTCTATTGGCAATATTAAAAATGTATCTTAATTTTTTTGGAAGAATTTTAGATGCTGTAATCCTCTATTTCTCTCCTTTCTATGTCTTGAATGTTGTTTTTTTGTGGAATAACTTGCATATTTGGCAGTTATATCTAGAATACAAATGAGATAAATTAAAATAAGCTCTTTAAGTAGGCTAACATTATGAGCCTAATTTGAACGTATGAAGAATACTCTTTCAATAAAATATAGTTTTTTGTTGCATATGTAGTTTTTTTTTTTAGTATAAAATACCTGCAAGATAAATTAAAATACATTTTATATCAGTGACATCAAAAGGGAGATTTAAAACTTGCATGGGCAATAGTGTGCTGTGGTGCTCCCTCTCTCCTCCAGCTGAAATATTGCCATGGTTACCAAACAAAGAAGGGGTGATGTGATAACAGTCTATGGACGGGCAGAACAAAGGAGAAAACCACAGCTCTTGTTTGGCTCGTCGTCGCCTGATCAAATGAACGAGGGAACAGTCATTGTTTTGTAGTGCCTCTACTTGAAAGGACGGACTGCAATTTTAAGATGCAGCTGCTCAATTATAGGTTTAGCAACATGTATCCGATTCCCAGTCTTGAATTGACTTCTGTGTGTTTAGTGCTTTGGATGAAGAGGCTTTGCTGTATCTGTGTTTATTTACTGGAATCAGAGCCTAGAATAATTTTTTTATTTTTATTAATTAGTTTCACATTCTACACCCCTCTGCTGAAGGTTTATGTATAATAATTAAAGTGATGGACTTCATCTGTCTGTTTGCAGTGCGTACACCTTCCTGAAGTTTATGATGATTTGGACGCTGGTGCTGCTGGCAGATTTTATCCTTGAATTCAGACTGGAATACTTGTGGCCGTGCTGGCTCTTCTTTGGGAGCGTATACACCACTTTCCACTGCCACGGGCTGGTGAGAATCCTTCCTGTATGATTTCATATTGCGTGCCCAGACAATGATAATCCTAAAAAATGAATCCAGTGCTTTTTACTGAAATTAATGTTGTTTTTTTGCTTGCAGGTCATCTGTGTTGTTTTTGTTTGTGCTGCCTTCACTCTGGACATCTTTTGTTTAATTTTTGTTCCTTTGCACTGGCTGTTCTTTGTGGCAAGCACCTATGTGTTATTTAATTACATATGGCACACAGGTGAGTATGTAGCTTATGTTTGTTTTGTTCTGTTTTTCACCACACATGTGACAAAATATGCCAAACTCTGTTCCTCTCAATACAAAATAAGCATTGTTTTTAACTGATATGCACCCTGTTTAGTGAGCTATTTAACATTTAATTGAATTAGCAGGGGATTTTATTAGAATAAGCACTTCTTCCATCTCCTCACATCTGATCCTTCATTCCAGCAGCAGTCAGACTCTGTAATACAACATCATGATGTAGCACTGCTAGCTGTTTCTGCAATATGAGCCATCACTGGACAATATTCTGCACTGTGCATTTTTATTTATTTATTACTCTGTGTCACCTCTTACTGTGCGTTATGTCTTTTCTAGTCATCTGTACCTTACTTACCTGTGTTTGTGTATGTACACTACCGGTCAAAAGTTTGGGGTCACTTACAAATTTCCATTTCACTCCATTATAGACAGGATACCAGCT
>NC_048424.1:7554314-7568214 GCF_013103735.1 Etheostoma cragini
AGTGTATATATATATATATATATATATATATATATATATGGGTGTTTATTGTGTAAATATGTTTGTATTATTACTATTATTATAACTGATTCTATTTCCTTTATTTTGTATAATAGTTTCTGTATATTTTCTCTCCTATGTCTACTTAATGTGTATTGGTGTTATTCTTATGTGTGTACATTTTTTCTTTTGAGCTTTGCTGTTGCACAGGAATTTCCCCGGTGGGGGATTAATAAAGTCTTTCTTATCTTATTATGTTATATTCTTCTGCAGAGAAAGGCATCTGTATATCGACGGTGTCCCTGTGGATTCTGCTTGTGTACACAGAGGCTTCACTTCGACTCAGAGACCTTAAAGCCTCTCATGCCAACCTGTCTCATCTTTTTGCTGCACACTGGTATGTGGATTTAACACAAGTCACCCTTTCTGCCCTAAGAAGAATTTTCACAATAGTTTTTTTTTTTTTTAGGATTTCTTACATAAGATTAATTGAGTTGTAGTAAAAGCAGCAACAAACTTGTGTTAATCCCCTGTGTGATATTACTAATTGGCTTAGATGTTTGTCCACCATAAGTACTATGCATACATCCATTAATAGATTACCAAATAATAATAGAATTTGGTTAGCAAATTTATAGCTTTTTAATGTGGCACATCTTTTCTAACTGTTTTCCCCTGTTGTATCCACATTCAGTATTGGATATCCTGTAGTGTATCTGGGGTTTGATGCCACCTGCTACTTCACCAACATCTTCAAGCTGCGCATACAGAAAGCTGTGCAGAGTGAGAATGATTTCCACATGCACCTCCTGCAGCACTCGCTCCCTCCAGGCCTGCAGGTTTACCCCAAGACGGGCACAGATGGCAGTGGCAGTAAGTCTTTTTCACCATTTATTAATACTCACTTCCATCTACCATTGTTACAATCTGCAAGATGTTCCTAATTTATCCTAATTTTATCATTTATCAAATCAGAGGTTTGGCACTCAAAGTAACCAGTCAGTCTTATACTATTCATTCCAATAAACATTGAAAAATACCTACCAGGAAGTTATCCTTTCAGCAAATTAGGAAATTCTTACAGAATATAATTATTCCCTTTATTCCCCTTTTGTCACCAAAGTGAAAACGATGACTAAATAAATCAAGTTGCAGCGACGAATATTGCACAGAGAAAACCACAGTTTATTTTCCAAATTGCAAGTGTCAGCAAGGGTGTTGTTGATCAGGGCTGTCATCGACTATAGAAACATGTCAGCTAATCGATTAGTTGATTTAATAGACATATCTGTCAAACTGAGTTTCTCTACAAAGAATCATGCAAAAGCACCACTTTAAATCTTGTGTTTAGCAGAGATGTGCTCATAAGTTTCTTGGAAATAAGTCATTCAGCATTAAATAGCATACAAAATGACTAATCAACTAAAGACCAAACGACCGATCAGTCGACTAATCAACTAATAGGGGGCATCACTGTTGTTGAAATGTGGTAGCACAACGTTAATAAGTGTCCTTTAGCTCATTTACATACTTATTTATGCATTGTTGGCTGGTTTGCGTACCAGAAAAGGTCAGTGAGGAAAGGAATACAGATGAGCCCATTGCTGCAGCAAATCTTTATAACCTAAATGCAACAAACTGAACAGCAGATTGAAAATGTTTTTGCCCTTTTCATATCCCAACTACAGAATTAAAATCATATTAGAAAGATGATACTGACATTTAGTTTTTTATCTGCCTGTTCTTGCAGGCTCAAAGTGGAAAATAAAGCCTGAGTCGACTCAGTATCAGTGTCAGAACGGCGGCGTAGTGGCCCATGATGAGGTGCACTCTGAGGACTGCCTCCAGATCCGCAGTGAGGAGAAAGTGTCAGAGAAGGGAACACAGGAGGTGAAGTCAGCTGAATCAAATCGGCGTCCATTATCATCCAAACCTAGTGAGTCCAGAGAGCTGCTCCACTGCGGGGCAGGAGGACCGGAATCCTCTACAAACCTGGAAAATCTACCTCAAGATGTGCAAGGAAGCAAAGCCACACGGACGGCTAAAAGCTCCTCGCCAAAAGCCTGTAGAGGCAGCACAAATACTCCTTCACCACCTGCAGGGAGGACTGAGAAGAAGCAGAGATCCAACTCAAAAACACTCAGCCCCAACCGGGACGTAACAGAGAAGAGTGCCGCAGCAGCTCAGAATCACCACGCTGAACAGACGGCCAAGTATACCAGCATTAACTTCAGTTTAGTTCAATATTAGACATGTGAAAGTACAATTAGAGCTGAAAAAAATCACTTTCCTTGTAACTCCACCTTTATTATCTTTCAGGCTGGAGCAGGAGCTGAGGAGGCTGAAGGGCGAGCTGCAGGTGAGCAGACAGAGCGAGCAAGAGCTGCGAAGTCACATCTGCAACTTGACCAACAGCGAGAGGAGCCTGAGACCAGAAGTTTCCCTGCTCAGACAGTCCAACATGCTGCTCCAGAGCAAGTGAGTCATCCACTAGAGCCACTGCTTAAGCTCTTTGGCTCCGTCTGTGGGCCGATTTACACATTACATCAGTCTATAAATAAAAAGTGAGACATGGTTGAAGTGCTACTCGGACTATGGCAATCTGTGTGAAAGCAAACCATTTGTGGAATTATGTTTTTACCCTCAAAATGATTGATTGATCTCTTTTAAAGACGAAATTATTAGAATATGACGTAATAGTTCATGTTAAGTGGATTAAGGCTCACAATTCTCACCCATGAAAGAATGTTACATGTAAGCTCCTTCCTGTAACAAAAGAGGAAGCTTACACAAACGTCAACTCAAAGCCTTTATTTGGCCAAACGACAAATGAAAAAGAACTTAACAATATAATGGATAAGGGTAGAGGTGGAGTGTCTCCGGGGTGGTGCATGGTGAAGAGAGAGACCAGAGAATGGTCTGCTGTCAACTCCAATACATGTGAGCCAGGCTGTCACAACTTACTGAAACCTTTCACAGCATGAGATCTTAATTTCACGAGAATATATAAAAATAACAATAATTATTATGGTGTGTGGCTACTAAAACACAATCTGACCACTGGAATCAATGTGATGAGCATGAATTGGAGTCTTGGTCATGCTATTTAATGTTCTGTGTAATTAGTGCATTTCTCTTGTGTACACAAAAGAAGAAATGTGACCACATCATTGTCGGAGATGAGCACATTATGCACAGCTCTTCTCAGTGCTTCTGATAAGACTTTTAAAAACAAAGTGCTCTCTAGCAACCTCAAGGATTCTGTCTTTTTGCCAGATCCTGGGAAGTTAGACTTAAACAAGTCTATTTGGATGTGGCAGTAAACCACTTTTTTATGGTCTTATTTTTGACATTATGTAAAGTGATATTATTGCTTTTCCTTCAGGATTCTGTGTCTGACTAAAACCAAGCAGAGGGACAAACAGAGCAGTGCAATGCTGGAGAAGAAGAACAGATCGGAGACGGAGGCCAGACTCTCTGTTGAAAAACAGTTGGCTGAGCTTCAGGCTCAGAAACTGGAGGAAGCAGCCAGCACAGCACGGAGTCTAACAAACAGGTAAATCACGCCTCTTAGACCTTTCACATTCCTTCTACTGACGTGGCTTTGTACCTGGAAAGTAAAGCAGAATCTGAATGTGTATGCTAGTGAGTTAAATGCTATTGTGAGTGAATTTTCAAACGTGATGAAAAGTGTAAATAATGCTTTTTCGCTTTCTTGCTGAAAGTTAGATGAGGAGATTGATACTGCTCTTATGAATTAGCTTAGCTACCTACAAGCCCCTTGACGCTCGCTAATTGAAATATTATATCTCATTTGTTTAATTTGTGCACAAAGCGAATAGTAAAAAACACCACTTTTGGTTTTACAGGAGTTATGTTTGGCACTATTTCTTAGAAGTCACTGTGGCTGGCCAAGACATAGCCCGGGACACAACACAATTTTGTTGTTGTTAAAGTCTGTGTTTTGACGCCTCAAAACAAAGAAGATCAAACTTAAAGTAAAGTTAATTGTTGAGCTTTAGATACTGTAGTAGGGGGGACATGGTTCCCTTTGGACACAGCTATGCTAGTTGTTTCCCTCTGCTCCCTATCTTTATGCTAAGCTAACACTGCTATAGCTATACTAATAGCCTTACTGTATATTGAAAGCACAAATATGACAGCGTTATGTCTTGTTATCTAAGTCTCGGCAAGAAAGTGAATATGCCAAAATGTTGAACTATTCCTTAATTCCACACATGACATTTTTTATAGATTTTAATATATTTCTTTGCATTTTATGTATACCTCTTCATTACATGTGTGGAATATAAAAAAAAAAACATTTCATTAAATGTAATGCCATATTTCTTTCTGTGTAAACTGGTCTTTATTTCCAATGAAACCCCTCTCTTACCGTTCAAAATTTTCTCCGTCTCCTACACCAGGCAGGAACACTGTGAGACCCAAATGTTAAGGAAAAGAGTTAAAGATCTAGAGACAGAGTACAAACAACTACAGCGGGAGTGTCAAGTGAAAGAGAGTCGTGTGGTAGATCTAGAGAGTGATGTTGAGGTATCTCTTTTACACTATTTGGGAATGAACTTGTGAGTTTAAGTGTCTGTGAGTCTCAAGTGGTCCAGTACCTGGTTGTTCTCAGTTTGGTCATGTAGACCTTTTGCTGTTTGAGTTCTGATTTTTATGTCTGTAATTCTTTGTGTTAGTAAAATCTCTTAAAAGCGGAATCGTTCATTGAGATCATTTAGTATTTAAAAGACAAAAGCTATTTTATGTTGGACTGCAGTCAACACATTGCACTTTGTCATCGTACCAGTACGCAGTAATATTGTATGTTTGTTGTCTTGACATCAGGTGTGTACAGTGTTGTACTGTGTGGTATTTGATTTCATTTTAGTGACATACTCTCCATGAAGCATGCTGAAACAAAAGCCAGGTCTTTCATAAAAAAAACATTGCACTGCTTTAAGTATGGGTCACCTCCCTCAGAATGTTAAAAGTCAATGTTAACAGAAATAATCATCCCTCAGAGTATCTAATATAATGTGCAGCTTTTGTTTATGTTTGTTGAATGGCTGGCCAATTCATCATGGAACCGTTTTCCCTCTGTGGTCCATTGGTTTCCTAAGTGAATGAATCTCAACACATGTTAACGAAGGCAATAGAAACATAGTGACTGACTATGACATTTTAAAAAGGCAAAAATACTTAGGAAACCAAAGCACTAAGATCCCTCAGGTGGTCATCGCACAGGGTTGATTGATGTTTTGTCGTTTTACTGTGTTCTTACTATCAATGTGTTTGTGGACTCAGGCTCTGGGAAAATACCGCTGTGTGGAGAAAGAGACGGACATGTTGCTGTCCACTCTGTCAGCCATGCAGGAGAAAGCTCAACATCTGGAGTACAACCTGAGCGCAGAGACTCGCATCAAACTGGACCTGTTCTCGGCTCTAGGAGACGCCCGCCGACAGCTGGAAATCGCTCAAGGTTTCTACTCTCATTTGTGTTGTCTTATTGTGCAACTTGGTTTTAAATTTGAGTGTATTCTTAGTGCCTATGGTGTGAAATTTTTTTGACTTACCAATTCAAAAATTCTGGCCGGATCTAGGACAGTCTAAAGATGCAGTGGAGCAATTTTTGTGTCATTTGAGCATAAACTGTGGCAGGAGTAGGGTTTAATTAGTTTTACAGTTTTTGAGAAGGTCTAAATGTTGGTGACAGTTACAAACTGCAAACATGTACGACTGATTTTTTTATGAAATTTAAGCTAATTAGCTAAGGTAATTGTAACACTAGCCTTACTGTATATTGAAAGCACAAATATGACAGCGTTATGTCTTGTTATCTAAGTCTCTGCAAGAAAGTGAATATGCCAAAATGTTGAACTATTCCTTAGTTCCACACATGACATTTTTCATAGCTTGTAATATATTTCTTTGCATTTTATGTATACGTCTTTATTACATGTGTGGAATATATAAAAAAAAAAAAGTTTAGACGGTTGCTATAGCGCCATCATCAGGACTATCAGCCAGAACCAAAGCCAGTTGAGGAAGGTTAGCATAGGACTGGACCAATGTGCAAAGTGTGATGATGTATTATGCATGGGAAGGCAGGAAAGAATATCTACAAATACAAGTTTTAAATAACAAATGTAGAACATTGTGTAGTCTTGGTAAAGGTGTTTGGTCTCAGAGACATATGCCATACTCAGACCACAGACTCAAATGCCGTATGGACTTTACATAAGAGTAGTTTTTAAAGTGGGAAAACTTGAGAGAATAACTACTAAGAATCCTGCTTTTCACATTCACGTTCAATAATGACTTGCAATTTTAAGAGATGCAACATCCTGCACTGTCAACGCTCTCTGGTATTTCTTTTGTTTGTCCTTCAGATAAAGTGATGAGGCAGGACCGGGAAATAAAGGAGATGAAGCAGAAGATTGCAGAGGTGATGGCCGTCAGTCCAGGCTTATCCTACATGGCTCCTCGGCCTCCGGTGCCACAGTATCTCACCAAGCTACTCAACTCTGAGCGTTACATGCTGAATCCACGAGCACTGATGTACCAGTGTCTGAAGAAATAAAGGATGTCATCGCCTTTTTTAATCCTTAGACCCGTCTACATAAAACATCAGGGGAAGGGGCTAATGGATTAGTATTACAGAGCTAAATAACCATGAGGTCATCTACTTCCAGCCATGAGTGGAACCAGAATGAACCTCCACAGGTCAAATGCCTTTTGCTGCACTGATGGTGCTACCTTTACATTATTATATTTCCTGTTTCCTCCAACATCAAGTGTTGAAGGTTTTTTTTTACTCGAAAACAATGTATCTGATATGCAGAGCTGCCGTAGACACAATTTCTATGTAAAGATACAGCAAAAACCATCTAGTTGGGATGCAACCGAGAGAAAGAGAACACATTTCTTCCAATTCAGACCCTATCAATTTGTCTAAATGAATGGTTCCTGGATAACTTCAAAATGTACAAGTAGATAAACACTGTTTACAGACTGTAGCTTTAAAAGACAGATTAACTCTGTATTATATATTTTCTGGCATGACAGTAAAACTACACACTCAATAATATTTATATTGTAAACAAAAATATTATACTTACAAAGCTGTAACATTTTTTGGAATATAGTAACCTTTTGTTTTATTCAAGTGTCCCAGGTAGACATGACAGTGAGCCAGCATGCACAATACCGGGACCCTGTAACTGAAGCAGCTAAATGGATTCAGCTATCATTACTTTCATTATTTACACCTGTGCTTTTTCTACTGTATCATGTCAAAATGTTATAAAAGTTAGATTTCATGCTGCAACAGATTTTGTTCAAATATGTTCAGACTTAATACCAATATATGATTGTCTCAATATGAATTATAGAGAGATGATACATGATAATATTGAACGATCCCCAATCCTAGTTTGTTGTGTTTATGAACTTTTCTTGAATTTAAACTAAAATAAACACTCATTTGATAAAATACAAATATTAGGCAGAGACAATATTCTATTTACATTTCTCTCAAAGCATACTTTTAATTATCAACATTATTATGCTAATTATTCAAGAAAAATATGTCTGTGCCTAGTAAACTAATAATCCACTGGCAAACTAGTGGATTAAGAATATTTAAATTGTGCTGAAGTTATGATCAAATTACCACTTTTTAAAATCTAAAACGTTTTGGAATGAGACCTTTTAGAGTTGCAGATATTTCAATTGAACATGTCATTTTTGTGTAAAGCTTCCAGCCTTCAATCTGGGAGTTTCTTAAGACTGTGCAGTGCTGTTTAATTGTTGGCATGACCAGATAAAGTAGAGAAGGAGCAGTAAAAAGAGTTCTTAGTAAGTAACAATTATTTCTCCACCTTTGGCAGTTCTTGGCTCCACAATTGTCTGGATATTTCTCTCTGGAAAAGAGAGAATGTGTGAGAAAGTGAACTGAATGGTTTATGAATTAAAGTGGAGTTGTGAAAAACAAGGAATGGTGTTGACCAAACATGGTTTATGAATTTAATTACTGTGCCTATTTATATATTACTTTCAAACTGGGAAGGAAAACAGAAATTAAATGTGAAAGAGTTGTGTGTTTGAATTGAAGTGCTATGTACTGTTTTTGTAGAGTTTTTTGTTTAATTTCTTTTATTTACTCACAATGTACAGAATTGAAAATACCCAAGCAGCTGAAAAACACTCATGAACTGGATGTCTCCATTTTGATAGCTTTTTATTTAGAGTGTGTTTTTAGGGTGTTTTATATCAAATATATTTTTTAGTCCTGCTGTACTTTTATTATTCTGCTGTAATTTTGTACGGCAATGTGTTTGTCCGCATGAAATGTGTTTTATTCAACTGTTATTCGAGCACACATTGTGACTTTGTATGTACATGAATACTTGTACAAGGGCTACAGTTTCTTAAATTTTTGAACAAATAATTCAAACAGTGATGCTCTGAGGGTAGAGAACACGCTCCTGATATACCAGGATGTTTTTTTTGTATAAATAATTTAAACAATTGAATTTTGTCTTATTTGAGTGTCTGTGTGCACATATTTCTTTTAAGGTGAAACTCTCCAATTTATTTTTTAAATGTCATAGTATAGTTTGCCAAAAAGTTACACTATAGTAATTAATAAAAACACAACAGTACAACATGTCATGAAAACATGATATAACATGTCATAAAAACGTCATAGTATAGTATGTAACAAAAACTCAAGAATGTCATACAAAGTAATATTGTATGTCATAAAAGGTCATAGTATGGCATCCCATATAAAGAAATAAAAACAGTATAGCATGTCAAAAAAAAAGACAAAATTATATCATAAAGAAGTCAGAGTAAAGCCTGTCATAAAAAGTCATGGAAATAGTATAACATGTTATGAAAAGTAATAAAAAGTCATAGGATGGCATGTCAAAAAAGTAATTGTGTTGTATGTCATGAAGGTCCTTAAAAGTCATAGTATGGCATGCCATATAAAGTCATAAAAACATAGTTTTGCATGTCATGAATAGTCAAAAAGTCATATTTCACATCATGAAAACATCATAGTATAGTATGTCATAAAAAGTAGAATTGTATACCATTAAAAATTAATAGTATCATAGTAGTGTCTGCAATGAATAAGTCATGAAAAGTCAAAGTATAGCATGTCATTAAAAAAAAAGATCGTAGTTTAGTTGTTGTAAAAAGTCTTAGTTTAGTATGTTATAAATAAATCATAAACAGTCAAAGTATAATTTGTTATGAAAAATTCACAGTATTGTATGTGTCACAGTTTAGGGAATTGTGGACCCAAATACAAAGATCAGGCAGGAGAAGTTTGAGTTTGAGGATTTAATAACAAAAAAGACAGAATTCCAACCAACAAAGGAATCCAAAAAGCAGTATGCAAAAACAACACAATCAGTCATAGTCATTAAAAAGTCACAAAAGTCGTAGTATAGTATGTTTTGAAAAAGTCATTAAAATTCATAGTATTGGATTTCATAAACAAGTCATAAAATGTTTTGAAAAAAGCATGAAAAGTCATAGTATTGTGTTTTCATAAACGAAATCATTAAAAAAATGTCATGAAAAATCATAAAACATCGAAGCATGTCATGATAAGTTGTAATGATAGTCATAGTATGGCATGTCGTAACAGAAGTCACAGAATTGTATATTATTGAAAAGTCATAATACATATTATAGCAGGTCTTAAACAAGTAATTGTATTGTATGAAATAAAAAAAATAATGTATTTTTTAAACATTAATAAAAATTCATAGAATAGTATGTCATGAAAAGTCATACAAATTCATATCATAGCATGTCATGAAAAGTCACAGTGTTGTATGTCTTAAAAAATCTTAAAAAGTCATAGTATAGCATGTCATACAAATGATAAAAAGTCATATTTTTGTATGTCATAAAAAGTCAAAAAACGTCTTAGTATTGCATGTAATAAAAAATTAATATTATGAAAAAATCGTAGTATAGCATGTCATGAAAAAATAAATGTGTTTTACATCATACAAAATCTTAGTATTGTATGACATGAAAAAGTCATACTGTTGTATGTCACAGAAATGTCATATCATAGCATGTCATAAAAAGTCATAGTACATTGTATGTCATAAAAATTCATAGTATTGCACATTATAAAAAAAGTCATTGTATTATGTGTCATAAAAGGTCATGGTATAGTATGTCTTGAAAAAGTCATAAAAAGTCATGGTATTGTTTGTCATAAAAAAGTCATAGTCTTGTACAGTATTACCAGTCACAGTATATAGTATGTCAGTAAAAATCCATTAAAAGTTATAGTATAACATGTCATTAAAAGTCATAGTATAGCATGACATAAAAAGTCATGGAATAGCATGATATAAAAAGTCATAGTATAGCATGATATAAAAAGTCATAGTATAGCATGACATAAAAAGTGATTGTCATAGAAAGTAACAAAAAGTCTTATTATTGAACGTCATATAAATGTCATAAAAAGTCATAGTATTGTTTGTCATAAAAAAGTCATGGTATATAGCATGTCCATAAAAAGTCATAGTATTGTATGTCATAAAAAATCATAAAAAGTCATAAAATTGTATGTTATTGAAGAGTCATAATACACATACATTACAGCATTTCATAAAAAGTTATGGTATAGCAGGTCATAAAAAAGTCATTGTAAAGTATGTTATTAAAAAGTCATAGAAAGTCATAGTATTTTATTAAAACAAAAAGTCATGAAAAGTCATAGTATTGCATGTCATAAAAAAGTCATAAAAAGTCATAGTATTGTATGTCATAAAAAAGTCATGCAATACTATGACTTTTTATGACTTTTTTATGACATACAATACTATGACTTTTTATGACTTTTTTATGACATACAATACTATTACTTTTTGTGTCTTTTTTATGATATACAATACTATGACTTTTTATGACTTTTTTATGACATACAATACTATGACTTTTAGTGACTTTTTTATGATATACAATACTATGACTTTTTATGTCATAAAAGAGTAATTGTAAAGTATGTTATTAAAAAGTCATAGAAAGTCATAGTATTTTATTTTTAAAAAAGCAATGAAAAGTTGTAGTATTGTATGTCATAAAAAAGTCACAAAAAGTCATATTATTGTATGTCATAAAAAGTCATAAAAGTCATAGTATTGTGGCCAGGTTGGCTCAGTGGTAGCCCAGGTGCACGTGTACTGAGAAATGTATGCCTCAATGCAGCGGTTCAGGGTTTGAATCCCACCTGTGACAATTTCCTAAGTATCCTTCCCTTCTCGCTCTTGTTTCTCACCTAACTGTCCTGTCAAAGATTACACGCAGAAAAGCCCAAAAACATCATCTTTGAAATAAATAAAGTCGTAGTATTGTATGTCATGCAAAAGTTATAAAAAGTCACAGGATAGTATGTAATAAAAAAGTCGTAAAAATTCAAATTATTGTATGTCAGGTAAAAGTCATAGTAGTGCATATCATAAAAAATCATAGTGTTGTATGTAATTTAAAAGTCATAAAAAGTCATAGTATAGCATGTCATACAAAGTCATGGTATTGTATGTCATAAAAAGTCAAAAAAGTCATAGTGTAGCATGCCATAAAACATGAGGAAAACATCATAGTATAGCATGTCATGAAAACTTATAAAAAGTCATGTTATTCTATGTCAGAAAAAGGTTTTTAATAAAAGGTCATAGTATGGCATGTCAGAAAAGTCACAGCATGTGCATATGTCATAAAAGGTCTTAATGTTGTATGCGATAAAGAATCATAGTATAGCATGTCATAAGAAAGTTATAAAAAGTCATAGCATATCATAAAGCGTGAGGAAAACATCATAGTATAGCATGTCATAAAAAGTGATAAAAAGTCATATTATAGCATGTCATGAAAATTCATAAAAAGTCATAGCAATGTGTGTCATGAAATCATAGTATTGTATGTCATAAAAAGACATTATATGTCATAAAACGTCATAAAAGTCATAGTATAGCATGTCATAAATAAGTCATAAAATATCATAGTATGGCATGTCGTAAAAAGTCATAAAGAGTCACAGAATTGTATGTTATTGAAAAGTCATAATACATATCACAGCATGTCATAAAAAGTCACAATAAAGCAGGTCTTAAACAAGTCATTGTATTGTATGAAATAAAAAAGACATAATTTAGTGGGTTTTTTTAGAAAATTCACAAAAAATCCTAGCATTGTATGTCATAAAATCACAGTATTGTGTGTGAAAATATCATAAAATTCATAGTATAGTATGTCATAAAAAGTCATGAAAAGTCATATCATAGCATGTCATGAAAAGTCACAGTGTTGTATGTCTTAAAAAATCCTAAAAAGTCATAGTACAGTATGTCATAAAAAGTCATAGTATAGCATGTCATACAAATTATAAAAAGTCATATTTTTGTATGTCATAAAAAGTCAAAAAATGTCTTAGTATTGCATGTAAAAAAAAAAATCATGTTATAAAAAAATCGTAGTATAGCATGTCCTGAAAAAGTAAATGTGTTGTACATCATAAAAAATCTTAGTATTGTGTGGCATGAAAAAGTCATACTGTTGTAAGTCACAGAAATGTCATGTTATAGCATGTCATAAAAATTCATACTATTGCACTTCATAAAAAAAGTCATAGTATTGTGTGTCATA
This sequence comes from Etheostoma cragini, assembly GCF_013103735.1. Taxonomy (NCBI): domain Eukaryota; kingdom Metazoa; phylum Chordata; class Actinopteri; order Perciformes; family Percidae; genus Etheostoma; species Etheostoma cragini. The sequence goes on from NC_048424.1 coordinate 7,567,008, forward strand.
AAAGGTCATGGTATTGTATGTCATGAAAAAGTCATAAAAAGTCATAAAGAGTCACAGAATTGTATGTTATTGAAAAGTCATAATACATATTATAGCATGTCATAAAAAGTCACAAAAAGCAGGTCTTAAACAAGTCATTGTATTGTATGAAATAAAAAAGACATAATGTTGTGTTTTTAAAAAAAAATCACAAACAATTATAGCATTGTACAGTATGTCATGAAATCACAGTATTGTGTGTGAAAATATCATAAAATTCATAGTATAGTATGTTATAAAAAGTCATGAAAAGTCATATCATAGCATGTCATGAAAAGTCACAGTGTTGTATGTCTTAAAAAATCCTAAAAAGTCATAGCACAGTATGTCATAAAAAGTCATAGTATAGCATATCTTACAAATTATACAAAAGTTATATTTTTGTGTGTTAAATAGTCAAAAAATGTCTTAGTATATCATGTAATAAAAAAATCATGTAAAAAAAAATTGTAGTATAGCATGTCATGAAAAAGTAAATGTGTTGTACATCATAAAAAATCTTAGAATTGTGTGACATGAAAAAGTCATACTGTTGTATGTCACAGAAATGTCATGTTATAACATGTCATAAAAAGTCATAGTACATTGTATGTCATAAAAATTCATACTATTGCACTTCATAAAAAAGTCATAGCATTGTGTGTCATAAAAGGTCATGGTATTGTATGTCATGAAAAAGTCATAAAAAGTCATAGTATTGTTTGTCACAAAAAAGTCACAGTATTGTACAGTGTTACCAGTCATAGTATAGTATGTCATTAAAAAGCCATTAAAAGTCATAGTATTGTTTGTCATAAAAAAGTCACAGTGTTGTACAGTGTTACCAGTCATAGTATAGTATGTCATTAAAAAGCCATTAAAAGTCGTAGTATTGTTTGTCATAAACAAGTCACGGTATATTGTATGTTGTAAAAAGTCATAGTATAGCAGGTCATAAAAGAGTCATTGTAAAGTATGTTATAAAAAAGTCATAGAAAGTCATAGTATTGTATGTCATAAAAAGTCATAGAAAGTCATAGTATTGTATGTCATAAAAAGTCATATCAAGTCAAAGTATTGTATGTCATAAAAAAGTCATAAAAAGTCATAGTATTGTATGTCATAAAAAGTCATAAAAGTCATAGTATTGTGGCCAGGTTGGCTCAGTGGTAGCCCAGGTGCACGTGTA
>NC_048424.1:7568314-7598376 GCF_013103735.1 Etheostoma cragini
AGTCATAGTAATGTATGTCATAAAAAAGTCACAAAAAGTGATATTATTGTATGTCATAAAAAGTCATAAAAGTCATAGCATTGTGGCCAGGTTGGCTCAGTGGTAGCCCAGGTGCACGTGTACTAAGAGGTTTATGCCTCGAGGCAACGATTCAGGGTTTGAATCCCACCTGTGACAATTTCCTAAGTATCCTTCCCTTCTCGCTCTTGTTTCTCATATAACTGTCCAGTCAAAAATTACAGGCAGAAAAGCCCAAAAACATAACCTTTGAAATAAATAAAGTCATAGTATTGTATGTCAGGTAAACGTCATAAAAAGTCTCAGTATAACATAAAGTTCCTATCATAGCATGTCTTTAAAAGAATTCTTAGTATTGTGTGTCATTAAAGGTCATGATATGGTATATCACGAAAAAGTAATAAAAAGTCATAGTATTTTGTCATAAAAAAGTCACAGTATTGAATAGTATCACCAGGCATAGTATGGTATGCCATTAAAAAGCCATTAAAAGTCATAGTATTGTTTGTCATAAAAAAGTAATGGTCTATTGTATGTTGTAAAAAGTCAGTATTGGATGTCCTAAAAAATCATAAAAAGTCATAGAATTGTATGTTATTTAAAAGTCATAATATACATATAGTATAGCAGGTCATAAAAAGTCATAGTATAGCAGGTCATAAAAGAGTCATTGTAAAGTATGGTATTAAAAAGTCATAGAAAGTCATAGTATTTTATTTCCAAAAAAGTCATTAAAAGACATAGTATTGCATGTCAGAAAAAAGTCATAAAAAGTCATAGTATTGTATGTCAGAAAAAAGTCACAAAAAGTCATAGTATTGTATGTCATAAAAAATTCATAAAAAGTCATAGTATTGTATGTCATAAAAAGTCATAAAAAGTCATGGTAATGTATGTCATAAAAAAGTCACAAAAAGTGATATTATTGTATGTCATAAAAAGTCATAAAAGTCATAGTGTTGTGGCCAGGTTGGCTCAGTGGTAGCCCAGGTGCACGTGTACTAAGAGGTTTATGCCTCGAGGCAACGACTCAGGGTTTGAATCCCACCTGTGACAATTTCCTATGTATCCTTCCCTTCTCGCTCTTGTTTCTCACCTAACTGTCCAGTCAAAAATTACAGGCAGGAAAGCCCAAAAACATAACCTTTGAAATAAATAAAGTCATAGTACTGTATGTCATGCAAAAGTTATAAAAAAGTCATAGTATAGCATGTAATAAAAAAGTCATACAAATTTAAAAGTATTGTATGTCAGGTAAAAGTCATAAAAAGTCCCAGTATGTAATAAAGTTCATAGTATGGCATGCCATACAAAAGTCATAGTAGTGCATGTGATGAAATAAATCATAAAGGTCAAAGTGTGTTATGTCATAAAAAGTCATAGTATATCATGACATACAAAAGTAATAGTATTGTATGTCATAAAAAAGTCATAAAAAGTCATAGTATTGTATGTCATAAAAAAGTCATAAAATGTCATAGTATTGTATGTCATAAAAAAGTCATAAAAAGTCATGTTTGAGCATGTCAAAAAAAGTCGTATAGTATGTCATTAAAAGTCATAGTATAATATGTCATTAAAAGTCACAGTATAATATGTCATTAAAAGTCATAGTGTTGTTTGTCATTAAAAGTCGTAGTACGGCATGTCATAAAAAGTTCCAAAAAAGTCATAGTATAGTATGTTATAAAACATTGTATATAGTATGTATAAAGTCATAGGTAATTTTCTACTTTCAGAGTTGAATCTTAACTTCAGTTCTTATTACATTATCAAATATTTATTTTCAGAATTTTAACTTCAAATTTTAGTATATTGACATAATGACAGTTCTCATGAATAATTACAATGATAATTTTCAGAAAACAAGGGGGAATTCATTTCACAGTATGGGATATGTAAATGATTAGCAACGTGACTTCATGCTGTAATGATCATAGGTTTCAATTAGGGCATTTTTGTCCTTAAGGGTCTGAGTGTCTCTATTTCCGCTCCACAGTTTATCATGGAAGTTTGAGGTTGAACTTAAAAAAAAAACACCCTTACCAAAATGTATGCCATATGCATTAACACTAAACTAATATTAAGAACCCCAAAATGTCTCCAGTGATTCACAAAGCATTCAATAATTTTCAAACATACTTATCCTTGAAATCATGAAAGTAAACACTAAACAAAGATTGTGTACAATTTTATTTCAGGAAGTGAAAAAACAGGGTAAATGCGTTTCAGAAACAGAGCAGTGTCCAGCGTACATCGTATAAGATGGCTACAAGCATGCCGGGCAGTTACACACTTGTATCTCAGAGTATCTCCAGCCTCTGTCAGAAGGAAGTCCCAGCATAGCGTACACTAGGTCGTTGACTACATTTTGAATGACACCATTTCCAATTGATTTAAGTTCTTCCTGTTGCTGCGAAGGAGCCAGAGGCCACAGGACACTTCCAACAGCATATAAAGTGTACATCAGTGCAAACAGTTATTACACAAGGGTGGTCTGAGCCAATAGGTGAATATCTACATGGGGAGGGCAAAGTTTTATCTCTGCTGTCCCATCGAATACCTCCGCCATGAATAAAAAACTAATAATTTAGAGAGGCAAAATCTAAACGATAGGCCTAAGCCGACCAAACCTCTGCATTATAAATTACTTGATGATTCTATCACCATCACAGTTAAAATGAAAACTGAATCAAAGCCTGTTGCATGCATCAGTTTCCATTTAGACATGGAAAAGTATACATGCACTTACCAAACATCCGTCAGATCGGGTGCTTAAACAAGAAAGCATCTTCACTTGGATCTAACCAGCCTCTCCAGTAAAATGTTAAACTGTCACTTACAGACTACCTTTTATTCATCTAGACTTAGTCGATAAGAGCTGCAACGGGAGACAGACAGAAGCTACAGCACTAGTTGGACCACAGTCAAGTGATGCCATCCCGCTTTCATAGAAAATAACAGTGATATAAAGAAAGAGAGCAAGTAAAAGCAGACATTCAAACAACCACCGGCCATAGTGTTGGAAGTGAATTACAGTATACACACACTCAAGAAATAAATTTACAATATAATTTTTTATATACTTTAGCTGCATACCTTCAGATTGTTTTGCAGCTGCAAGTTTCATGACTATGTTGTACAATTACAGAATTCTGGAGTGAAACTGACATAGCATCTGTTGCGTCACTAGCTGGATGCATTTAAGTCTTAGAAAACCGATTCAAGGTAGGAAGCCTTGCTTGCTGCTCGAGAGAACATTTGAAGGACCAGACAACCAGACATAACCCCACAACATAATACATACACTTTAGTATGCCCGGACAAAGATTATTTCATACAGACAAACAGATTTATGTAAAAATGTTTAAAATACAGTTTTAATACTGACTTAAAGAAAACACTGTCTGCCGTAATCCAGATTTAGTGCTTATCCCTTTCTTAACTACATGAAAACTGAAAGAAATCAGACAAAAAGTCTAAATGTGTATTTTCCTTTAAGTTACGATTTGGAGTTCCTCTTTTACAAGAGAAGCAGATGGCTGTATTGGGTTGCAGGATCTGCAACCAGACCAAGGCTTCCTCCTCTGGCCTCGCAAAGCGTTTCTGCAGCGAAGAGGTGGAGCAAAAAGCTAGTCCTGTTGTAGAGGATGAGGAGGGCTGAAAGAAGACCTAGTGAGTCCTCCGCTACGAGGAAACAGTCACCGGATTGAGAGAACCGTTCCGGGTGTAGAATTTTGAGAAGGCCTCTTCAAGAACGGATGCAAGTCGTGGCTGATCGCCCTGAAATGGAGAGACAGCAAGGTTAACAAATATCTTTCTACTAATTGCATGAGTGTTCAGGTAAGCAGGGTCATGATAATGAACTCCACTTACCTCACTGATGAATCCCAGCTGAACAAGCTCCACAGACAGCTCCTGCACGTTCTCATCTTAACAGAAACAAGGCAGTCAGAATCATTCATGGCGGCTGGGGTATGATGTGTTAAGATACCTTAGTTTATCCCATTTTTAAAAAACAACTGCATCATGCCAGTATTACCAACTATTATAATGTGCCTTGAAAGTATTCAAGTCTGGTATTCAAGTAATTAAAAGTGCAACTTGAAGTTTTGACAATTGATTAAAAAATGTCCAACATGTTCTACCACCAGCCACACAGACCATATCAACTTGGCCACAAACGCAATCCACATGCAGACGTTAGAGTTCATGTGATTATTAAAACTGGGGATGACAGGGCGCTGTGCTGGTCTAGGGGTTAAGCTGCCAACTATGAACCACAACGTTCCTGTTTGGTGTCCGGCTTGGTAACAGTGTAGCATTTCTTCATCTCTCTCTTCAACCATTGCAGCATCATCTCTCTAATTTCAACTATCAAACAGAGGCTGATGATTATGTGATAGTTATAACTAAGGGTGAGAGCATTTGATAACATGTTGATGTTGAAGTGTGTGCACATGGCATAAAGGCACTCACTTGGTAACAAATCGCAGCTTAAGTGCCTGTTCAATTTATCCTCAAGTTTCAAAAGTAAGGTCAGCTGAAAGGAGAATACAAAAAAAAATCAGGTCTTAAAACATAAAGCACTTTCATATGTGACATACAATACATTGAAGCAAAACAGTTTATCACTCATTAGAAAGGCAGCGTTGAATCTCACATGATGCTTGGTGCCCTCATCAACTGGCTCAATATTGCACTGCATCTGAAGGACCTGTGGAGGAAAACGGCTTTGTATATGACACATGGAGATGCAGAATATGATCAGAAAATATAGTGCTACGTGCTAAAAAAAAAAAAAAAAATGCAAATCCTGAGTTGACTCCAACTTGTTATCATGCGCACAAATGAGTACATTTGCTACCATAAAATGATCACTTGTATTTTTTTCATCTCCTTCATTTTAGCTACCCTAAAAAAAAAAAAAAATCAAATTTCTACATTCAAAATTTCCTCAAATACGTTCGATATTCTCCAACTATTCCCTACGATGCCTTGGATGAGGAATTTGGGGTGGCAGTAGCTCAGTCCATAGGGAGTTGGGTTGGGAACCGGAGGGTCACTGGTTCAAATCCCCGTATGGACCCAAAAAAGTTGTGAGCGTGGATTGGTGTCTGGAGAGATGCCAGTTCACCTCCTGGGCACTGCCAGGTAATATCCAGGCATACAGTAAGACCCAAACAGTAAATAAACAAGCAAAAAAGAAAAAAAAAAAACAATAGAAATAAAAACAGGAAAAAAGAATGAGTTTACACAAAAAAATGTTCAATGCCTTATCGCGCTGATGTGACCGAGCCCGACCCGAACCCGAGCATCCTTTCTAAAAATCTGTTCGAACCCGGCCCGTCGGACTCGGGTCGGGTATCCATCCTCTACACCGTATCCCCCGACCGCTCAGGGCGCTGGTTCAGCTGGCAGCCCACTCACTCTGTCATCTCTCCATGTATAGGTCCTGAGCATGTGTGTGTATTTCAAGCGTGTGTGAGTACTAACAAAAAAGTGTGTACACAGAGTGCAGTGCAGTAATTTCCCCATTGGGGACTAATAAACAAATTATCTTATATAATATATATAATTTTATAAATTAATTGGATTATGAGCGATTCCCCAAATCGTGACAGTTTTAAGTTACTTGTGAAAACAAACCATGATTTAGTTTTTTTTAATGTCATTTGACAGATCTCATGCCTGGGCACTCCTGCCTACTTAGTTCTTACCTTCCTGGTCTCGAGTTCAGCAGGTTCAGGAGTTGGGGTTTTTACTGAGGGGGGCACTATGGGCGACTTCACCGCCTCCTGCTGAGGTTGTTGTGGACATGGTACCCCAAAGGCAGTCAGAGGATAGATCCCATTCCTGGTGCATCAAAGGAAAAGAAGAGGAATACACTCAGGACAACTACAAAAGGATTCATGCTGTGCAGTTGTGCCCTGAACACCAGAGTATTTCCTTAACACTAGGGTTTTGCTGACCATGTACAGTATGTATATAGTGTACATACAATACTCTACTTCAGGCTTTGCACATATTCAACTATAATACATCAGCAATCTCCCATTTTTGGACACAATCCGTTGTTCAGTGGAGGGTGAGCAAAAGGGCGGTCAATGAATATTGTAAATTTGAATAGATATTCAAATATATTTAAAAGAAGCAGACATTCAAATATGAAAATTTATATTTAAATATTATAAATGAGTTAAAAACTGGGCCGCTACTGCCTAAACGTTCAGCTTCCTGTCTGATTGAGCCCGGCCTAGTCTTGCATTGTCAGACCTATCTCCACAGCAATGTGGACGAAGCCCAGCTGATCGGGAAGAGAATTCACAGCAAGCCAGTGGGCGTGTCGATGACGTTCTATGATGCGGTTGCATTTTTTGCCAATTTTGACAGCCCTATTGAGCAATTCTCATTTCGTTTCCCCCACAAAATCTTATTAGCAGATCCAGGCATCCAAGCCAGAATCATCAAATCATAGGCAAACCAACATTATATTTGTGCCCAAATTTTGCTTCCAGCTACCGGTGTACTAATTGCTTTCTTACCTCACATCTTCCAGGAACTTGTCCAGCTCAAGGGCAGGAAACTGAGAGAGCCTAAAGCAGAAGAAAAAGTGTTAGTTATGCTGAATATTCAGCCAATCAGGACGAGAGTGTGACTAAATCTTCAACTCAGTTACTAACAATTTCACTCTCCTAGCAGGCAAGTTCAGGTGTAGCATCATTTAACATAATGCAACCCTTTGGACCTGAACAAAAGAACATTGAGAGTAGTATCATAACTAAAAATCCAGACAAAATCTGTCAGTGTTTTTTAAAAATATGTATATATAAATATTCTGTTGGTTTAAGGGTGATAATATGAAGACAGAAAAACCACAGTAATACTACCAAAGATTTCCTTCCTTTCAATGGTTTTCACTCAATTATCTCTATATGTCAGTATAATGAGGTTGTGTGACGACTTACTTCATCTGAACTCCGTCCTTGGCCTCAACAATCACCAAGTTAGGGTCCATATTCTTTGTCATCTCTTCTAAAGCATTTTCTGGAATCATATCTACATGTAAACAGAGAAGACAGCAATCAGATAAGAGCATTCACCTCTGATGGTTATCTTTCCACAATTAATTTTGTGCATGGTGAGTTCGGTGGCTTCATGTCAGGGTCTTATAAAAGTAAAATTAAACAAAGAAATGTCTCCAATTTGACCTTTTAAAGAAATATATCATGTAAGGCTAACTGAGTAAGTTCCAGTCGTAGGTGTGCTGTGTGACTGTACATTTGGCTTGAACAATGGGCCAATAATTGTATCTTTAACCCGAAGATACTAATTACCAGTAATCATACATTCATACAAAACATTGCGTTTACTCTAACTCACGCTGGTGGCTGACGATGCAGTGTGCAGCCAGCAGCTTGAGTAAGGGCACCTCAAACAAGGCCTGGTGAAACAAAAGCTCCTTAGCTGTGGGTCGCTTACTGGGGTCCACCTCAAGACACTTCTGTATAAATTCCTGAGAAAACATGGGGGGGGGGGGGGGGGGGGGGGGACGACAACAACTTTAGGTTATAGGTTTCTCTTCCAATCTGCCAAATAGGCTTTAAACAGGTGTCTCTCCCTCTCTCACCCGTTGCAATGGGTCCTCTAGGGACTGAATGGCACTGTTTATGGCTTCTTGGGACACATAAGAGGAATCTCCATTACTCTGGATTTCCAACACAGCCATCTAAGGAAGGGATTGGACAAAGAAGAGTGTAGATTGGAAAGTAATCATAAATAAAAACACAAAAGGTCAACAGCAGCCACTCTCATTACATAACTCATTTTGTAATCATCATGTTTTTTTGTGTGAAACAACGATCGAAAACCAGATTTTTATTCTGTGACTGCCATAAAACACTAACTTTCACAGCAAACAAGAATAAGCATGTTGAGACATGGGGTGACATTGTTAAGAATGCTTTGATACATAAAACATTCATTAGCAATCAAGCACATTTTCCATAAGCATAAAAGAATCACCGATTATGATTGTCAGTATTCCACTAGCTGAGAGCAGAAAAAGGTATCCTCTCACCTCTAAGGCGCACATTCCAAAGGAATAGATATCCACGGCTGTGGTAACATTGGCAACAGCTGAAAGTGGAAATAAGGTTGTCAACATCAGTCTCAATCACGGTACAATTCCAGGAAAATGTAATCCTGTATCACAGAAAATCTACTTCACAATGCAAGGTTATCTGAGAGAAATTACAGGAGATTTTTTTGTCTTTATTGGACAGATGAAAGTAAGAGGCAGACTGGAAACCGAGAGATGGAGATGGGTATGACACGCAACAAAAGGTACCACAACCGCACCCAACGTATGCGGTCACGTGGCATGTGCTGTAACCAGGCGCTCCGAAATTACGGGATCTTTGATGACAATTGACAAGATCTTACCTCCATATTCTGGAGCAAAGAAGTGAAGGCTCTTCTGCTCTTCCCGACAGGTTTTCACATGGTTGTTGATAGTGTCTGGAGCAACTGAAATAGTGGAGAAAAGCCTTAATAGTACTAGTAGTAAAAATAACAGTGAGGGTATCTGTAGTATGGAAAAAGATTTGGCGAAAGATGGAAGTAACACCGTTATTACTTTACTTTCTGATCTCTTCTAAAAGATCTGTTGCTTTAAATGATCTTTACCTGAGCCAATCTTGATGAGGCCATTGTGCTGGATGAAGATGGTGTCACAGGTCAGGTTTCCATGAATGATGGGAGGTTCACAGGAGTGCAGGTAGCTGGAGACATTGGAACGAGGGTAAAGTCAATAAAAAACTGATACCACATCAGGGAACATGTTACTTTTTTGTTTGTAGTTGGTGAATTCTAGAATTTACAAGCTACTTTTTTTTTATTTGGACGGTGAATTGTGTAGCACAATTATTTATTTTTTTCACACTAAGTGGCTCTACTTACCTGAGAGCAGACAGTATTTGTGTGCACCAGCGCTTCCAGGCCTATCAAATACGAAAATAAAAATTACTGTAAAATAGGTTTTTAAAAAAAACAAAACAGACTTAACAGTTGTTGTTTTTTTAAATCAACTGTTGTTGACTTGTCAGCTCATTTCCAAGTAGTTGCTTCTCCAAATCTGTTGATGAGTTACAGAAGAACTTTCACACCTTTTCATTCATGGTCTTGTGGTTTTTCTTTGTCTTTTTCAAAAACTGTTTGAGACTTCCAGACGACATGTACTCGGTGATAAAAATGACCTGCATACAAAGAAAACAAATGCAAACAGTTCATCATAAAAGCCAATGTGCTCAACACTTTTTTAAATGATTTGATAAAAAAGGGGATTTTTTTAACGACCACCTACCCTTGCTCTGTTTTCTTTGACATCTGCCCAGTACTTGTGAAACTTTACAATGTTCAAATGCTCCAGCTGGATCAAATTGTCAAAAACAGCTTTGACTTTTTCCTGTGGAAAAAAGATTAAATTTTAATGTATACATAATGTCACATATTCTTAACAGTAGCATATCCCTGAATATTACATCTTCCATCCATTTCATCAAGTTAAGTTGGATTTTCTGTTTTATGGCAAAGAATGTTCTAACAATTCAGGCCAAGTAAGCTCAGATTAATTTTTAATTGCCTGGCTTTCTCCTGGCCAGGAAGTCCGACTACTGGTCAGAAAGACAGTAAGTGCAAGGTCAAACGCAAACTCAACAGCTGGTAAATGAGTGTCCATTAAAAGCACATTGGGGTTTGCTCTTCACTTCAGACAGACTATTTATTTATTAGACTATCATTTGAAAACAAACAAATTAAAAGCTCAATTTGACTGAAAACGCAATTTCCTCACAGTCATTTGCATATTAAACTAAAAATCTGCCTGTTGCAAACAGTCTTGCCCTGATGTGTTTCTGCTTACAAGTCTTGCTCAAGGGCACCCGGCAGCTATCTAACACATAAGTATCAACTCATTTCTGTGTTTTTATTTTACAAAGTAAGCAGACTGGGCCATTCAGACTGGATTGGATAACATTTCAGCAACTAAGATAATAGTGGGGAAATGGAAATCAAACAAGAGCCTTCAATCTGACTTCTTCTGGGGGGCTTATCCCCCCTTCAAAGTTTTGAAAATGATTCCTGCAAATACTCAGGTACATTGTATACTTTGCTATGGAGCTGCCAGCAATAAATCTGACTACTTTCCTAAGGAGCTTAGAGCCAAAGGGGGGAAATGAATACCAGAAGGCTTCTACATTGTTGTTCAGATCTCAGTAAAAAATGCAACCTAACACAAAACACAATCCCTGAAACCTTGTTGAAACATTTTATTTCTCCTAGGTATAAACCCTGTCCTTTTACTGAAATAATCACTATAATGGATTATTATTATAAATGTTTCACTTGTGTTGTAACGTACGTAACTTCTTCACACATAACTAATTACATCAACCTCGCAGCACTGCACCCACCTCCTGTAGTTTGAAATTCTTCCTTTCTGAGAACATGACCTCATTCCACACCACCTCAACTCCTTCCTCAGTGTCCATGGCCAAGTAAGCATTATCGATCCCAGGGACGTTGCGCTGATTCACCTACAGGAGGAAAAACTAAATATTACATCACGCTTTATTTATACCTTAGTAAAGGTAAACTTGACCTCTTATCCTATACCTCTTCTCTACGTTTCTGCCAGCGTCCACACGGGCTTTCCTCCAAAATCTCTGACTCATCCTCGCTCTCCTCTTCCTCATCCTCTGTGGCAGCAGTAGCTGGTGGCTGGGTCACCATGGACACAGGGGGAGACACAGATGACACTGCTTGACCTGTGGGTGCAGCTGCCATGGACTCGGTTTTCACTTCCTGGGCAGTATCTGAGGCCTGCTTGTTCTCTCCCTCAGACATCGTCTTTGTTGTCAGGCCCAACAGCCAGCTGTGAGACACACAGAGATGCCCAAACACAATTAAAGCATTATACTTCATAACACTGTTGAGAAAGTCAAATCCAAAAACTGTCAATAATATTTACATGTCAAACTAGCTTGACAGCACCGGTATGTACTTAGTGGCTGAGCTGTCTCGCGTACTTGCAGCACAGAAATAACATCAGCTGTTCAGAGTTTGCAAAATAAGTTAGCTTAGCTAGCAATCTACAGGAAGACGATTTTCTTTCGCAGATGGCGAAGGCATGACCCGCCCTACTCTCGCTGTGATTGGCTCGTTGCCTGCTGGTTGGGTTCGTTTGGTTAAGGCAAGAAGAGTGGGGTTGGTTAGGGTTAAGATGAGAATGTCTGGGTAAGCCAATCAGAAGCAGAGTAGGGCGGGACAAGCCTTCGCCATCCTAGGGGGGAAAAAATACTTGCCTACAGTAAAGGCCATAATAAACCGTATCACAAAGCACAGCTTACGTTTTAAAGACGGAAAATGTAACGATGCCAGCTCCAGTATAGCAGACTCCTGCCGTCGTAGACCAATCCCAGTTTCTTATTTATTTAGCTTTGTTAGCTAAAAATCTTCGTTTCTCGGCAGTTGCAGCTAGCTTTGTGACGCTGCTAGCTAGCAGCAGCTTTAGCAGCCCACCGCCCCTTGCTGCTTCTCAAGACTCCAGCTAATGTGTGCTCTTAAAATTAGCCTCTGCTAATGTGCGTTAACTACACAATATTACAACAGCGCCAGACGCAGTCACCGATTGATAACATTACAACAGTTCACAGCAGAGAAGGGCGGATGATATCGAAGCTTGTTTCACTCCTGTGAAGCGCACAGTTTCAATACATTGCTGGAGCTTGTATCAAATAAGGAATACCACGTGACAACCGACGCTTCATACGTCAGTCAGTTTTATTCATGAGTGTAAAGGACGTTTTAGTACTGACAATAATGTAATATCTCACAACCTGCCAGAGGACTGATGAGAGTTTTGTCTTGCTTTGGAGAGATGTGTTATTTGTTATATATATATATATATATATATATATATATATATATATATAAACTTAATTATTGAAGTTTATAGTCTACACACAGGTGACACAATTTTGTTGACAAACAGACAACCTGGAGTCAATTGGTATTATTCCAGCATAGGAGTACTGATTAATTTTTGGGTCTCTGTGCATATGATAAAGCTGCTGTGCACACTTTACTTAATGGGAACTAACGGGCAGCAAGTGGTAGTACTTGTGAGGTGTGTCATCATTAAATGATCTAAACACATTTCCCTGCAGCAAACCATTTGAGCTTTTTTAGAGTCAAACATTTTGCACTATCTGCAATATCTGATGATGATCTGACCTTGTTCGGCTGCCTCGGCCACAGTGTATGAATGGTTCCTGTACTGTAAAAGCGCTTTGAGTAGTCGTGGAGCCTAGAAAAGCGCTATATAAGAACAGTCCATTTACATACTGTGAGTATTATCATGTAACATTAAACACTGTTAGTCCAACTGCACAATTTTGTCAAAAGCTCCATTCATTTTGGTTTATAATGAAACTACATTGCAGGTTTTTCTCAAAGCTGGCATCCCTGCGTTCAACAGCCTCCCTCCCTCTTTTTATTTGATATGGGGAATGGATTGAAAGAATCGGGCCAACTGAAGTAAGATGAATGGATGGTTTAGTCAGCCACAACAGACCAATGTAACTGGTGTTTCTTTGCCACTAGGGGTCATGTAACAAATATGGATGTTGAACAGTGGTTTGGAGTGATTATAATCCAATCAATCACATGGTGTTACTTTTCTTGTCATTCAAATAAGATAAACTAACCTGACATGAATACATGTCAGATTTGTTGCTAATTATTTGCGCTATCTATAAGTCTAATGCAGTATATCCAACAGGCTTTTTTGTACAGTGCATATTGTACATGCCCTCAATACATGACCTGACCCTACAACATGTTTCAGAGTTGCATTTCTCCTGCAATACGTTGCCATATCTTCAGTTAGATGCACAGATCTTGGACAGTCACCTCCAAACAGGATGCTGGGACATGAAAATGTTGTCTGGGTAAAGGTCTCTCCTTGAGGAGGCTCCTCCCCTCCACTAGAGAGTCCTATATTTAGGTGCAGCCAGCAGCAGGGACACAGCACTGATTGTGTCAGTGCCGGTGTGGCAAGCTGTTGGCTGGTGACTGTCCGTGGGCGCTAACAGCATTTCCAGCAAACAAAGGAACTGAAAGTAATTATAATTGTCAGGGAGGACACAGGAAGTTTCTTTGGGTTGTTTTGCAAGGTCAGGCTTTGTTTCTGCAAATTTCTTTTTTTTGCACTTTGAAACAAGAACACCAAAGGTTGAGGCCTTCACCGATAAAATGGGGGACGAGAAATATAAAGTGCCTCTTGTTGAGGAAACAAAGGTGAGGGTGCTTTATGAAAGTGAAGCAGCATTTGGGCCCGATGACAAAGCTGATTACCCTTCTGCTGGGACCAACTCCATCTACTCAGCAATCTTAAGCAGAAATGAGGCTGTCAAGGATGCCACGCGTCTTAAGACCTTTTTGGAATTGCGAGACAAATATGTAAAGAAGAAGGTGTTGTTTGAAGACCCCATGTTCCCTGCAGATGACTCCTCACTCTTCTACAGTCACAAACCTTCCATGAAGATTGAGTGGAAACGTCCCACGGTGAGTGCCAGTCTTTAGCCATTACATCCTTTAGGCCAAGTTTCTCAAATGCAAAAGTGTTTATAAGAGCTCTTCTCTAAAATCCCAATGTATCTCATCACTTCCTCCACAACACATGGCCTGCTGGGGTGTCAAGTGGCTGCATGGTTGTGGATGCATAGCTCTGGGTTACCACCTTCTACAATCACAGACAGCTGAATCTCACATAGTAGGACACCCTCTGCCAGTGCTGGGAAACATAGTGGCAACTCAGTGTTGGCTTCGGTTTCATATTTTTTCTGATATACACTTGCAAGAGGGTTTGATAGTCTTCCAATGCCCAGCCTTTGACACCAAGTGGCTCTGATAAAGCTATCTTTTGCTAAAAGTCCTGACACATCTAAACACTAAAATAAATACAGACATTACAAATGACACAAACCTTCACTTAAGACCCAACACTCATGCAGCAATAATATCAAGGCAAGGCAAGGCAGCTTTATTTGTATAGCACATTTCAGCAACAGGGCAATTCAAAGTGCTTTACACAAAATCGGTTAAACAGATAAAACACAAGTAGGCTACAAACAGTGAAAAATCATAAGCATTAAAAACGATAAAACACTTGAATAGACAGTTAAAAAATAGAAACATTAAGACAGATACAACACAAGAATAGAAAATACAGTGCAGCATAAGAAATTAAACATTAAAGAAATTAACATTAATTAAAAATGCGTACAAACACAGGCTATATATATCTCAGAATTATGAATTATTATTTATACAAAATTATCTCTCTAATAAATTGCCAGTAATCACAAATGACAAACTGAAAACTGAGATGATTTTATTTTGAAAATTCTGCTTTGTAAAACAAACTCCAGTGTAACATGAATCTGCAGCTTGATCGCTGCTTAATGGCTGATGATAAATGTTTCTTTTCCCCCGCAGCTGAGATTACTGATACAAGAGTCCCACCCAGGGGGTCAGCAGTGGAACACGCTCTAAATTTGGAACATGAGATTGCATTTATACAGCTTTAGTTATGGTCAATTGTGCGATGAGGGGAACAGAGTCACTGCTGCCTATCGTTATACTTGTTTTAAACCAAGAAAACTGTGCATTTTGCATGTGATGTTGTTGATCTCTTGATTAGCTTGCATTTGTTTTTGTTTCTCCAAAGCAGTTTCCAAAAGGTTTAAAAAAAAAAAAAGGAACTTTTTGGGCTTTTTATCTGATTAGGTTTATTTAAAGAATTAGTAAAGGCCTACATTGTCCAATATTTCACAAGAAAATAACAAAAAAAAAGCATAATTTGTACAACATAAATATATGTTTTTATTCTTACTCCTTTGATCTACTTGTGACGCAGTCGGTCACGTTAAATTTAAATTTGTAATTTAGTATCACAAACACAGTCAACTCTGCCTTATCAAAGATGCATATGAGCTATGGGGTGCTCTGCATTGGGCACAACGTTATCAAATGTAAAGATGACTCAAGGGTCATGCATGACCAGACAACTTCCAACAGCTGCTGCCTTATAAATACATAATGCAGACATTTCTCCAACTCGCTTACAGTTCAGGGTTTAGTTGTCATGTTGTCGAACATGTCACGTGTACCTTTGTAAAGACAGATTTGTTAAATTGTTGACCAATACCAATATGGTTATTACCCTACTTAGAGAAATATAAATGTGTGAAATATAATTACATAATAAAATAAATTTCATTAAACATAAAAAAGTTATTAAATGTCTAATATAATCTATCTGATATTCAAATTGGCAACATTTTGAAGAAGTACACTTAGTAATCATGCAGGACTTCACACTGAAAATATACTAAAACAAAAGTATTGGATTAAATTATTTAATATTTAGGGTTTTATAATGCCTCTATCACTTCACCTTACATAGTATTTCATAGTGAGAAAAAAAAGAGTTGAACTGTGGCACTAATTGTTGCACAACATGCTCAGAAAAACCTCCTAACTCCTCCTTGCTCTTTTTGCTTTGACAGGAAATTTGTGAAAACCCCCAGTTCATCATAGATGGAGCCAACAGGACAGACATCTGTCAGGGAGAATTGGGTAACATTTAAACCGTTTCTGCTTTCAAACAAGTGGTTCAACAGCAGGTTCCAGCACACCATGCTGCCTAGGAACTCACGGACTAAGTATGCTTTGGTGTTTTGACCCCATACTTGCACTGATGCCAACCTTTGCTTTTGACATTAGTATTTGTTTTGTCTTAAAGTCTGCATGTTCATAACTAGAATAAAACAAATATGTGTAACCTTTATTTTTTTAAATTTACATTAAGGGAGGGCCATTGAGAACAAGCTCCCTTTTCCAATGACGCCCTGATTACAGCACAAATAAAAGGAAATAAAAACATTCTCAAGAAATTGCAGTCCAAGAAATGCTGTGATCATTAAACAATAGCCAAATTACAATATGCAAATACAACAACAACAAAAACCCAAACGTATATGATAGCAAGGGCATGATAAAAGTGCAGAAAGAAACTCTTTGATGCCAGATGGATCATCAACATCATACAGTACAGCCAAGACATGTGGAGGGGGGAGAAACCAGAGCCTGGAATATGCCTGACAGCTGAAATGATCGTGAGAATCAGTCTTAACTTAGTCACATTACTGATGTTGACGACTGACACCTGCAGCAATGTGACTTCAATCTGTGACATCTGTTTTACGAAGTGGTATGTTTGAAGTGTTTTCGTAGCTCATCACTCTACTGTTGACAGGTGACTGCTGGCTGCTGGCTGCGATCGCCTGTTTGACAGTGAATGA
This sequence comes from Etheostoma cragini, assembly GCF_013103735.1. Classification (NCBI taxonomy): domain Eukaryota; kingdom Metazoa; phylum Chordata; class Actinopteri; order Perciformes; family Percidae; genus Etheostoma; species Etheostoma cragini. Next base: position 7,584,760 of record NC_048424.1, read on the forward strand.
GAAACTGCTGTACAGAGTGATTCCTCCGGACCAGAGCTTCACTGACAACTACGCAGGCATCTTCCATTTCCAGGTTTTGAATGAATATTTGGCAAATTGTGCAATAAGCAACTGTTTTTCTTTTGCGGCGGTTATGTGGCATCCGCTGTAACCATTCAGTTACAAAGGCACTCCAAATGTTTTATGATCATGTTTTCACATGGATAATATGCCATTTCACATATGAAAGATGCTTTAATACAAATTCATCACATGTGAAACTGTGACATTTCATGTTAAAGTTCTTAATTGTGATAATCTCGCATTGCCAGACCTATATGTAAAATGTATGGACAAGCCTAAATGAGAAGTGGCATTAAACATGTTTTTGGGGTGTTATTTATTGGTTTTAACTAAGTAACAAAAGAATGCAGGACAGAAGATAAAGATAGGTTACATGTAATTTAGAAACAGTGTCACATAATTTAGTTTGCCCACCAAAGAGCACCATTTTTCAACTTGGAAAACTAGCTTACTGTAGTTTAGAGTTTATTTTTTGCACGGATTAATCCCTAACACATACAATGCGTTAATTGTAGAGGTGCTTCTAGACAGATTTGGTTACTTTGGCTAGCTGTATCCCCATTTTCAATCTTTATGCTAAGCTAAGCTAACCGCTGCTGGCTGTAGCTTCATACTGACGTGAAAGTGTCATTGACCTTCTTATCAAATCAATGGGAAGAAAAGCTTTTTTTTAGCCAAAATGTCAAACTAATACTTTAAAAGCAGTACATATATTATTGTCAGATTTCCTTGAACTCTAAATCGCCTCAAAAATCTAGTTTTGGTCAGGCATTCATCATTTTTAAGAAAGAAAAAAAGGTAATTGATTGAAACATGAACACTTTATTTAATAGATATGAATCTACTAATAATCTAAAAGATGATATGAGCTTATCTTTGCCCGTTGATAAATGATTTTCCTCTCTCATCACTGTTTTATATCTGTTCTGTCTTCTTACACTCAGTTCTGGCGTTATGGGGAATGGATCGATGTGGTTGTGGACGACCGCATCCCCACCTGCAACAACCAGCTGGTGTTCACCAAATCTTTCAGAAAGAATGAATTCTGGAGTGCTCTTCTGGAAAAAGCTTATGCCAAGTGAGCCCATTCTATCAGTGTTCAATGAGCATTGAAGTCGTGCAGATCTACACATCGTCAGCTCCATGATGTTAATTTATTCAGTAGAGTTTAGATTTACTGAAAAAAAGTCTTCTTGTTTTCTCAAGTCAAAGCCTGGAGATTATGAAATCGATTTGGGTCTTTTAAATGCAAAATTGTATTAAAAGGTTTTCATCAGTATCAGTGACAGTATTGAGAAAGAGGGAAAATTACTCCATTAGCTTTAAAGTAATGTCACATCATTTAAGAAGATCTGTCAAACTAAATGATTGACACCTGAAACCATTGACAACTCACCTCGCTGGGATTTTATTACTTCAACTTGTTTCAAGTGAAACAAGTTTTAAAATACAATTTAGAGCTACATTTCTAATTGAGGTGTATTTTCTTTTGTAGAGTAGCGACACTTACAAGGCACACCACTCCTCATCTTTCCTTAATTGGCTGCAGACACTGTGAAAATTCCAAGCCTCGGAGAAAACAGACATGTCAGCACATTGACCAGAATGATTGACCTCTCTCTCTCAGGTTGAACGGGTCTTATGAGGCACTTAAAGGGGGCAACACTTTGGAAGCCATGGAGGATTTCACAGGAGGAGTTACCGAATTCTTTGAGTTGTCAGAGGCGCCCAAGGACCTCTATAACATCATGAGGAAAGCGCTGGAGAGAGGCTCTCTAATGGGCTGCTCCATAGATGTGAGTGGGGATGAAAGCAGTACAATTAAGTGCACAGAAGAGAAGTGCACATTAGATCAGGCATGCAGCAAAACAACTGACTGGAATATGAAAGCCAAATTCAACTGAAAGGAGGAGGTGGATATAAGAGACAGTGTAAAAAACAACAACCCTGTCAATAAACAGGAAATGCATTTCTTTTCCTCATGCAAATCCGGCTGATTTTAATAATGTCACAATACGAGAAGCTGTATTTATGTGCAAAGTTTGATTCATTATCCCCAGTTTTAGATTATAAAAAAAATCATATACTGCCTCAAAATCCAGTCAGTCTTTTGCTCTGACATGTGTTGCATGAGTGTTGGTTGTATCTTTCAGATTCTTTCAGCCTCTGAAATGGAGACTCGGACTGAACAGGGGCTGGTCAGGGGTCATGCCTACTCCATCATAGGCCTGGCAGAGGTACAGTAAAATGTCCAAGTACTATAAATGCATATTCGGCAGTCATTGTAAGAGAAGGCCTGCTAAAGTGATGCTGACAGGTTGGTGGTTGTTTCTAGTGCGACGAGGTTGCAAAGGACGCCAGAATTCGTCTGATTCGCTTGCGAAATCCCTGGGGTTTTGTGCTGTGGAAAGGACCATGGAGTGCAAAGTCAGATCTGAGACCTTTTATATTATTATGAAATGTATAACATTTAGAAAGTAATTCTGCATATAGTAGCCAGGTGCTGTACTATGGCTAATTCTTTCTTGATTTCTTTCCATAGTTCAAAGGAATGGTCAACTATTTCCACAGCAGACAAGGACAACCTAAAAAAACAGACCGTAGAGGAGAGTGAGTTCTGGTGAGAAAAACATACTCTGCATCAAATGTATTATTTTGGCTCGTTCAAAATAGAATATGTAAATTTTATATTTTCACCAATTTTGTAGCTGTTTTTGCTTAAGACTCAATGGTCTGTCTGATGTACTGTACTACATAAGCACAAGATTGTAAAGCTGCTTATGAGGTGATTTGTTTCTTGATGCCACTACATCAAGAAACACATTTTTTTTAAGCAAAGGGTAGCACACACTTTTCTGCCACGTTAATCAAATGTATGTTAACATCACAACATTACATGTGGAAATAAATGAATAATATACTTGTGGTTATCATTAGCATGTGTTGGAAGAACTCAGGAGCAGCCCAACTATTTCACGTATGTGACGAAGGTTTGGGAGACCTATGATGACTTACACAGATGTATTTATTGAACACCCAATTGAGGAGACAATTAAGCAGGCAGTACAGTTGAATCACGATTTGTTATTGTGCAGTGCCGTCCCGACTCTCTGAAGTTCCTGTCTTCCTGAAGGTGGATTTAAACTCCTTCTGGAGGCATTACTTAAGCTGAACCTTTAAGGTTAACAAAGATGTTGCAGGCACCTAAACACAGATGCTAAGCCCTAGTTTGTGTGGATGGCCCAAAGACCTCCAAAAGGAGAAAGTTTTGAAACAAACCATTCCCTTATCATACAACTGCCTACATGAACAGGTTTGGTTATTAGAGAGAACCGCTTTCCTTTTTTCTTTTACCTCATTAGTGCCATTAGTGGTAAACAAAAAGAGCAAAGTTGTCTCATTAAATGAACAGTAAAGAACTTTTTTTGTTTGATGTTCCCTTCCAGGATGTCTTTTGATGATTTCCAGAGAAACTTCACAAAGTTGGAGATGTGTAACTTGACCCCCGACACCCTGCAGGGTGATGAAAGGCACAGTTGGACAGTGTCAGTCAATGAGGGTCGCTGGGTGAGAGGCAGCTCTGCTGGCGGCTGCAGGAACTTCCCACGTAGGCCTGGGATTTTTTTTATTTATTTTTTATCAGATTTTATTCCTTTTAAAGCCAACATTAATCATATTCTTTAAGTCCCACGTGGCTCATGTGACTTCACCGCTATGAAGTGACCCTTAGTTGCAGATTCATCTTTTGTGTTTTACAGACACATTCTGGACAAACCCACAGTATCGGCTAAAACTGGACGAGGAGGATGACGACCCAGAGGACGGGCAGGCAACCTGCACTGTGGTGGTGGCTCTGATGCAGAAAGGGCGAAGAATGCAGCGCCATCAAGGGGCCATATTCCTCACCATCGGATTTTCCATCTACGAGGTACTGATCCCAGGAAACCTAAATCACTGGACAGGCGGATGTACATTCACTGGAGTTGAGCTTCTTCTTTACCTTCTTCTTTGTCTTCGCAGGTGCCGAAGGAGGTATGCCAGTCCTGGAGAAGGACGTTTGTTTGATGAAGTCAGCGTTTCCACAATATTGACCTGAAGTCTATCTCCAGAGAGTCATGTTTGTGTGTGTTGTGTTTGATTTAACAGTGCATGTGGTAGTGGTGGTGGTGGTGGTGGTAGTGGTAGTGGTAGTGGTAGTAGTAGTAGTAGTGTAGTGGTTCATGCTCTTGTGAAACCTCTATCTACAACTCACAACATAAGCCAAAATGCATGTTTCATTCCATCAACAGTGCAAACCCCAAAGATATTCCATTTCCGCTCAGATAACGCAGAGAAAACTGGCAAATCCTCACACACCAAACTGCAAGAGTCCTAATTTTAAACTATTCCTTTGCTTTCAATATTTCTTTATGTATTGACTACTTTCCATATCTGAAGAAGTCATTCCTATCTCAACAACTGATTTCTTTCCATCCATAGATGTGCGGCAAGGATCTACACTTGCAGAAAGACTTCTTCCTGTACACAGCCTCCAAAGCTAAATGTAAGACCTACATTAATCTGCGGGAGGTGACGGAGCGTTTCCAGCTGCCTCCAGGAGAGTATGTCATCATCCCAACAACCTTTGAAGCCCATCAAGAAGGAGAGTTCATTCTCAGGGTCTTCTCTGAGAAGCAGAACATGTTTGAGTAAGGCTCACCGGGGTTAGGCTCTGGCCCTATATGGTAGTGAAGTCATTTTGGGGACTGCTGACTGTGAAACTGCAAAATATAACGAAGGCCATTATCATTAAATAGCAGAAATCCTAATGTGTCTTTTTTTCCTCGCAGGGAGGCGGAGAACACAATTGGATCTGACCAAATGCAGGTTTGCAACATAATAAAGAAGTAATGGGACCAAAACATATTTATGACTGGTATTTCAGTGGTGAAATGACTAAAGCAGAGGTTTACTTTTTGTCTACAAAATCATTTCTCTAAGAAAGTATTAAAAGTTATTTTTATAACATTTCAGATTTAACAGCGATACTAGGATATAAAACAAAAACATTAGGACTAAGATCATTCATTTTCATCAAGTGTTTTTCACCTTTGTCTACAGAATGGGACTTTTCTTCAGCGAGGATAGTCTTTTAACTTTTAACCACAACACTCCTCAGGAAGTAGATTAGACGTTTAGACAGACCTTAGGCACACCCAATATACAGAGAGAAATAAGACAGTAGTGGTAAAATTGAGTATGCTTGACATTAGGGTTCCCACTCTCTTTTTAAGAAACCAAATATATATTTACCTGGATATCAGTTGGAATTTTGAAAAACCATGATTGTGGTATAAATATTCCATCAACCTTGTCTTTAAAATCTCATTTTCTTGCCCAATTCATACTGTGTTGTTTTCCCCACAGTAGTAACTAACAGACTTGAAAGTGTTTTCCTCCTTTTCATCTCATTTCATCCATCTGTCCTTCCTTATTGGCCATCAGCAAGACAAGAAAAAGAAAGAAAAGGTAATAAGTGCATGTGGCAAAAGCATTGTTAGATTGCTTCTAAACTCTGTTTTCCCCACCACTTCTGTACATTAAATGTCCGCTATTATCAATTTTGGCAGTTATAGTTTGTCTCATCATTCCACATCATTGCATATATAGATTATGACCAGTGGAATGACTATAAATGACCTCTCTTTTTCTGTTTGTCTTTTATAACACGTCTCTCCTCTTACTAACTGCCATTACCCATGTGCCAGCCTATTGTATTTGTGTCAGACAGAGCACGAGCCAACAAAGAAATCCAGCATGACGGCATTCAGGGGGAAAAGAGAAAGAAACCAAAGGTAATCTTTCTTTGACAGACTCTGACACTGCAGCAAATAGCTCATAGTCACCTTCGACCTGTCGTCATTTCTGGACACTGACGCATCTAAAGTGAAATCTTGACCAGTTCAAATAACACTGCTGGGAATAAAACAATCAAGTTTGAAGCCAACTGATATCAAGTGGCTCAGCTGCACCTGTTTTCCTGTAAAGCCTCAGTGTATACAAGCCTAGTTGTTTGTTTCTCTAATGTGCTGCTTTCTCATGGTATTATAAGGAAATACATCGACCACTAATATGGCGTTTTGTATATATAGTGCAACAGGAATGAAGAAGAGAACATTTCTAATATTTGAGGATGAGAAAAGCAGCTGAACGCTCTCATTTATGCAATTTTACCACACAAAACAAAACAATAAACCAGCGACATGTAAAACAGACACTAAACATCATCTTCTTGTGATGGGATCACACCGGTCTTGATGCCAAATTGGGTCAGGGTAATCTAAGGTTTAAGGCCAGGTTAAGCTAATTTACCAACCTATTGTACTTGTTTTCTCTAATTATTGACATCTTAGTAATTGAGTTCATTACACTAACATTACGCTAAATGTATATAACTGACAAAAAAAACATCAGACAAGCCAGTCCTGCTAAAAGCTAAAGCAAGCTAGTTCAGAGATCTATTCAGTTCAGAGATCTTTATTGTCCATCTCAGCCGCACACAACCAACAGATTGAATAAGAACAATTTCATCACTTAAAAAGTGAACAATTTCAAATAAAATCCTTTGAGATTGTCTGGAAAAGTAATTTCTAAAAGTGTCATTGAGAAAGCCCAAGTGACACCGATAAAAAAACTGCATCCAAGAGTTGTGCAAGTTAAAAGCTTTCATTGCAAAAGGAACAAAAGGAAATTTGCCCCATTTGTTTTCGCTCTAGGTAGCCTGTATCTCCACCCAAAGAGAAGAGATAGAAATTCCTACCAAAAATGGGTGGGAAGATTGGCTATGCCCTCTGCAAAACCTGTCTGTCAAAGATCTTTGTTAGAGAGAACTGCTGCCTGCCAATTATCTTTAACTTTTGTTTTGTATAGAAGGTTCCTATAAAATGAAATCAAACCGAAAGTTAAAATGAACTCAAAATAAGATTTGTAGAATAAAACCATGCATGTTAAAAAAATCCATAAGCCATTTTGCTGCACCAACATCAAGATTGAAATTTGACAATAACTTACTGATAAAATGGGGAGGTTGGATTGTATTAAAAGCTAAGCAGAAGTCAACAAACAAGATTCTAGCATTTGTTTTCGTACCCAAATGCTTGTAAAGAAAGTTCAGTGGAGTAGTGGTAGTATACGCAAAATGCATCAGGTTGAGCTGGTTTTGCACTTTTTCTACAAACAAAAGCTAAAAACATTTCCTTATCAGTGAAGCAAGTTCTACTAGTGAAGCTAAGATGTCTCTTACCTTGTCCAAACATACAATACTACACATAAAATACATACAATTAAGGTTTTACAACCCAAAGCTGTCACACATTTTATTTCCTCCAGCAAAAACTACTCCAGCCTGAGGAGGAGACTGAAGAGGAAAAACAGTTCAGAGCCATTTATCAAAAGATTGCTGGTGAGGTGAGTACACGGAGAGGACAGGATGAGGAGAACACAGGAGAGGTGTGGATGTCTGATGTAACAAAGAGTATATGCAACAAATTGGTCCTCCCTCCATCAGGATATGCAGATCTGTGCCAACGAACTCAAGATGATCATGAAGAACGTGCTTGCCAAACGTGAGAACGCTGGAAAGATTTAGATCATGATACAGTTGGTGCCATCATGTGATCAATCATACAGAGCTGTCCCTTTCCACAGATAGTGAAATAAAGACAGAGGGTTTCAGCCTTGAGACATGTCGGAGTATGATCGCCTTGATGGATGTATCCTTTCAGTAAGCTTAAAACTACAGGACTTTATATAGGAAGGTGGCATAAGCAGGTTGTTTGTTTGAATCCCTCTAGTAATCTCTTTAAACAGGTATCTTTGTATGAGTGCTGACTCTGTAGGCAATGGGACAAGATTTTGGTATTGGAAGCGTTCCGGTATCTATTTTTAGTCCCAGCAGTTATGACCAATCATGTTTGAGTGGGCTTTGGTTGCACGCAGTCTGTGTGGAGATCCAAAGAGGTAGAATGCATGGGTCGAAATGCAATCTCATGCATCTCTTTTACATCGTAACCCGTGAAATATGTGCTGTTGCCACTAGAGTCTAAATCAGCGTCAAACCGAAGGCCAATGGGTTCCAACGTTGTCACTCCAGTGACTGGGGAATGTAATGGGCACTAAAACTATTTTAATTAAATACTCTACTCTTGCAACCCAAAGTTAACGGGGGTAATAGCTTTTATTTAATTAGCAATTCCAGTATTACTGACAAAATAAGGGTATTATTTTATTAACCATGCTACTATACTTAAATCATTTATTATTAATGAACCCACCAAGGAAAGTAAAAAAAAAAAAATCAAATGCACCTTTAAAAATGGCTTCACTGGCTGTGTTGGTTTTCCATAACTGACGGACTGTCCCTCAGACTGATGGGACAGGAAAGCTGAACCTACAGGAGTTCAAACACTTGTGGAAAAAGATAAAGGAGTGGCAGGTAGGACCGTTGTAACCACTCTAAAGCTTCTGCTCATGTTAACACACATCTGACTGTTAATCTCATGTGTTTGCAGCGGATCTTCAAACGATACGATAAAGACAAATCCAGCTCCATCAGCAGTTTTGAGATGAGGAACGCTGTTAATGATGCAGGTTAGCAGCAGGAAAGAAACACCAGCAAGAATGACCACTCACTGGATGTTTCTCTATGAATAACTGATACGTCAAGTTTTAGATTTAATGTTTTTCCAGAGCTGATAATTTAAATGAAAACTGTAATAAGCATATATGAAATGTTATTTTTACTAGACTACAATCACAATACTGTACAATCTAATAAAACCATATAAGGGTTAAATTCCCAGATTTGTCAGAAATCACATCCCATACTTTCCAGCCTCTTGTTAGAAACCTGTAACGTAATGTAAACTGTCGACCATGAACCTAATCTGTGTCTTCTTCACATAAAAGGGTTTCAACTCAACAGACAGTTGTATGACATCATAGCCATGCGCTACGCAGACGAACACCTAAACATCGATTTTGACAGTTATATCTGCTGTTTTGTGAGACTAGAGGGCATGTTCAGTAAGTACACACCACGCCTGATCTTTTTATGGATTCACCTCATGCTTTTACTGGCATTTAAACAGAATGTGTTACACTTTTTATACATTTTTCAAGGGGCCAAATTGAACCATGAAGGGCCCACTAATTGCAGCCTTGTCCTGCACCAGTTTAAGATTTATAAAGACATGGACAAAGACTCATTTATTGTGTCTCTTACAGGAGCTTTCAATGCCTTTGACAAAGATGGAGATGGACTAATCAAGCTCAATGTCCTGGAGGTAACCCCCCCTTTAGTATTGTTTACACAACGTTTTATTCTATGCCTTTTGCTATATATAGGTTGTTGCAAACAGTATTACCTACATTGTCTTTGTGATAAGACTATTAAGAAATGCCTGTGATAAACGGCATCACAGTCTGAGTAACCAGAAAATAAGAAACTCCAGTTGCTTCTTACTTGATTATTGTTTATTTAGCTTTTTTGAGATTGCATTTCAAAGTTCTGCTCTGTTGGATTAAATTACACTGACCGGTGCTTCCAATATTTTGGCCACTCCTTTTTAACTTTGTATATAGACCCAAAAATATCAGAAAAAAATCACTACATGGTGCATTCTAATACAGCAGCATAAACACAGGCTTAAGAATTACTGTCTGGTCACTCAGTGTGTACTGTAAGTATACTTTCAAAATTAAACCCTTTACGCTCGTAATTTTTTCTTTGTCTCTTTTTCCAGTGGCTTCAGCTGACCATGTATTCGTAAGTCTCCTTTTTGACCACTGATGTGGCTGCAGGCAGTTGGAGCTCACGTTCAGGACTCAACTCTCCCCGACAGCCTCTAAATTCATCACACCCCCAAACAGCCTACCAAGAGCCTGGGTCTGTCCCACGTTTCTTCCTAAAGGGAGTTTTTCCCTGCCACTGTCGCACTAATGCTTGCTCTTGGGGGAATTACTCAATTTGTTGGGTCTTTGTGTATTAGAGTGTGGTCTAGACTTGCTCTATCTGTAAAGTGTCTCAAGACAACTGATGTTATAATTTGATACTATAAATAAAATGAAAGAGAATTACGTTAAGTATGTTTGCACAAACTGTGTGATTACAACAAGGTCTAAGTCTTAGTGTCTGGTTCGCTGATTCCACTAGTTTATGTGAAATTTAGAATTCTTATCATTCAAACTATGATGGGTTAGATTTAATGTCAGTTATTTTAGCTTGTTTTTTTTAAATGACTGACACCTTTTTCCTGAAACATCATCAGTTCTATAGGCTCTACAGTGCTAAATAGAGCAACATTTGATGTATGCTGAAGTCAGTGTAACCTGATAATCATGTTACATCAGGGTTTTGCATGAAGCAGCAATAGACGGTAATGCAAGCAGGCAAGTAGAGTTGACCTTCTTTGCTAAGTTCATATGTTACGAAGAATTTGTACCTATTAATGCCAAGCAAGAAGTATTAATGTTAAAAGAGAAATCTTTAAATATGAGAACTGATATGTTTGACATATCTTCAGCAAGATATTGAATGTACTATTTATATTGTTTTTAAAAATACAGCAGAGGTGATTACTGTAAATCTTTTTTTGTATTTTTTATTGCTGTACACATACAGTAGATATTAAACACAAATCAAATGCACAATTTACAGTATAACGTACAAAAATTAAGGCATAACTTAAATACAAGACTCTTAGAAGTTACTTTCTGGCAAGTTTGATCTGACAACATTCACTACTACAGTACTTTATCCACTGAACAAAACAAGTTTTCTCAAATGTGCGTTTTACAGGTGCCAAGCACATTGCCGAGAATAACTCTCTGGGAAATGTGAAAATGTAAAAGTTATAATTTAACACATTGTTTATGTATGAATTGATGCAAAACATACTCCTTTTACAACCAAACCTCTGTAGACATAAGGATTTCATGCTAAAGTTATTAAGTGTAACAAAGCCAAGAAGTGATTGAAGATACATTGTCTTTACACTGTGATATCTAATTTAAAAAAAAGATTTACTGAAAAATATGACTTAAAAGCAAGCGGGTAAATTTATACATTTTACTCTTTATACGGAAGGTACAGGTTGCTAAATATTAGCCTATGGATTTCAAACCCTGGAATTATTTCCCAAACTGCACCTTCTATAAATAGTACAGTATACAAGTAAATTAAACCGGTTTATTTTTTTTACAACTGAGCCATCGTCCCTTTCCATACGGAAGTGAGGATAATCTTAGGACAAAACTTTTCAAAAATTAGAAAGGATTTGAAAATCCTCCGAGCCCACCCCTGATAAAAATACCGAGAATGATCCTTAATGTCTGAGGTTGTGGACATATCAGACACTTGTACATCATCTTTGAAAGGGGAACTCCACCAATTTTAACACATCAGTCTGTTTACAGGCCTTGGGATGTACTCCTGTTTATATAAAGAAAAGTTATATAAAAACTTTGATGTCTCCACAGCGCTGCATGAAAGTGATGTCACTTGAGTTGGTTTTAGCTGGGGAAGGAGAGGGGGTGGAGTTAGAAAGAGGTTAGTCTGGCTCACCGGATGTACAGTGCTGGGATAAAGCCTGACGTCCTTCCCCTTCCCAATCTCAACTATCTATTTTGCAAGGACACTGTCACTGGCCCCCGGGGCTTAGTGCCACCCAGCAAGGTTGTGACAGGTTTAAAATAATACAAACAAGCCAGAGCATTTTCCCCCTATCCCAGAATAGATAAGCGTATAGGCAGACCATACTCCAGCTCTGACACAGCGGGGGGAGATAGGTCTCGCACTGCAAGACTAGAAGAGGTGAGCTTACCAGACCTCTTTAGCAGCTCCCTATCTCTGCATGAGGCTAGTGCCTTAAGACTACATTAGCCACTACTAGCACAGCACACCCAATTCTGCGGTGGTTGAGTTGCATTATGGGTATAGGTACCAGGTTTTTACGAGGAAGAGCAATGGATGGCATAAAGATCTCTGCATCTCCTGCATCAATTTTGATGACTAATGGAACTGTCCATCATGAGTAATGCAAAATATTAAATATTTCACAATTTCTATTTAGTGCAGCAGCACAAGCATTTGATGTATAACCCAGTTAAAAGCCAAAACAAATTTGAACAAGATTGATTCTGAAGGCAGTAAACACTGTAAACTTCTTCGGAAAAGCTACTCTGAGCTGTTTATACCAGTGCAGCATCGTTCTGAATAATTAGCTTCAATATACTAAAGACATCTCTGAAGAGGGTCACTGTGAAATATATTTTATGGGGTATAACGCCATGTCATGCATTCACTGTGACAACAAAAAACAGCTAAAAAAGAAAATATAATAATTATTAAAACTATTATTTTAACAACAGAACTGATTGTGTGTGTGAGATTGAATGTCTCAATCCTGTCACAACGGCTTCAGGGAACATAAAACCCTGAAAAGAATATTGAAACAAAAAGAAATCAGCCGATGTGTTGTAATGAACGTTACTCCAACCTTATCTGCTGCATCACTTCACCACCACTGCTGCTGTCAAGGCTGTATTGTACTGTCACTCTCCACGTGTCTCTTCATGTGTTCAGGCAATTTCTGCAGGAAAAACACAAACAAGACTAAGCAACTGTTTTCTGCTGAGAGCAGCACATTTTATATTAAAATGATTCAACCAAACACCTGTGATTAAAAGTAGAAGATGTTCTTATGGTAATATTCAAACTGCTCAAATTTATTTGTTTGTATGGTGTGAAGGCACTCTGGGATAGCAACTATTTCACATTCAAAGCTAACGAGCATCAGTTCATTACCTGCTTAACAGACTGCTGTGTGCCAAAAAATGTGCTGCAGCCTCTCCAGCGACATTTGACCGCTTGCAGATTGGGGTTGCTGTGATCTCTGACGAGGTGCTGTACAAGATGCTCCACCATGCCGAAGATCAGAGCGCAATTCTGCCACTGAAGAGAGGTCAAAGGTAAAAAGATGTCAATTTAGAAAAACACATTGTGTAATCTTGCAGTGGTTGCTGGAAGATGTTTTTCAGCAGCACAGAAAAGTGTTCGGGGTTAGGGTGTACTGAAAGTTTGCTGATCCTGGACCGCCTATTACCTTCGGGGATCAATAAAGTATTTCTGATTCTGATTCTCCACGCCAGATCAAGAAACCTTCTTTAGTGTTACTGCTGGCCACCAGCCCGTTGTCATCCCTGGTGCTGGGGTTTGCCCAGGCTGAATTTGAGTCGCTAAGGACGCTAATGAAAGGTCCATCTCTGTAGCTGCCGCCCGCTCTCTTCCCAGCAGAAGTCTTTTAGCGGCGGGAAGTAAGGCAGAGGGCCAGCGGGATGCACCAGCTAGCTAACTATTGTCTTATCTGTGGTCTGATAAACAGTTAATATATCAATTTTTGTTCCCCACTATTTTCTGAAGTACTGTAGCAGTCATATCTCGTGGGACCGGTTTGAGCGTGGTTTCCATGGGAGCGCAGACGTCGAGGCTCATCCTCAAAGTGGAGGGAGCAGAGT
>NC_048424.1:7598476-7672474 GCF_013103735.1 Etheostoma cragini
ATATATATCTCTCATCTGACTAAAAATTAGATTTAGATTAGATTTTCCTTCATTCATTTTCTGTATAATGATGTTAGAAGATGTTGAGTAGTTACCCAGCAGCGGTAGTTCTTCATCAAGTTGAGCTTCACAGCTTGAACACTGCCATCATAACAGCCTGTATAGATCTGGGTGGGATAAACAATGATAGACACATAGTTCAACAATATCCAACCGCCCATCTTTTCAAAAATGATCCTCTGTCATGCAAGCTTAGATTCAACGTCATGGCTGGGCCTGCTTCAGTCCACGTACCACACTCTTATGTACGGCCATGCACATCACCATGTCACTGTGACCCCCGTACACCTGCAGGCGGTCATGGGACTGAAAAGAAACAAATACAACATTCTAATGAATAATATACAGACGATTCACCTGATTTACAAGAAGACAGATACATGTTTTAATTTAAACGAAGCACACACTAGATAGCTGTAGTTTTCCAGAAGTCATTTTTTGACCGACTGTACCTCACTTCCAACACTGCGAATTGAAACTATGAGAATTCTTATTGTTATCAGTAAAGGAAAACAAACTTTTTTGAGTATTTTGCAATGGATGGTGAAGCAGAATGAACTGAATGAAAGAGATTCACATGCAATTATTGGCTTCAATTGATCTGAGGTCTGAGTGTCAAATGGTGGTGTCCACATATATTAAAATGGAGTCATAAATAATGTACCTGTAGCTCATAGACTCGGACCAGTTTATCCAGACAGGCCGTCACCATCACTTTCCCTAAGATCACTATTGATGTGACAGCATGATCGTGACCCTTGTAGATACGAACCAACTCACCCGTCTGCAAATAAAGGACAACAATAGTAACGGTGACAGTGAACGCATGAAGTTGAAAGAAAAACAAACCAACAAACACACATAGACAGACATTCTCTTAAAGGGATGGTTTGGATTAAATACTCTAATACCGATACATAATCTTTAACACTTACGTGGATGTTATGGGCATGAACAGATGTATCACTGGAGCCGCTAAAGACCAGGTCATTCACCACCTGAAAACAACAAAGGAAGTGTTATTTAGTACACCTGACATAAGTAATAACTCTTTGATGATCAATCTTTGGGAATGTGCAAATTGCATGTTCAGTCACTATGGAGAGGTTTGAGAAACATATGAATTTCCAATGATCTGAACAAAAATCTGTTTGAAGTGTAACAGTTTCGGACGTTGGTTTATCTCCTCACCTTCATACAGAGTACAGTTTTGGTGTGACCCTCCAACGTACGCAGCAGCAGGCCACTCTTGGCATCTCGTACACTGATGGTGCTGTCGTAGGAGCCAACCAGCAGCACTCGGCGGGCGCCCTCCTGTGCTGTACCCAGACAGCTCACGCCTCGCGGGCCGTGGCACTCAAGCACATCTAAGTTCTTCAGAGTCTAACGACAGAGATCAGACCAAGGATAAGGGTAACACTGAGACAATGGTTCTGCTGGTTGTAAGCCGCTGTCGGAACATTGCTCTCAAAGCTCTGGCACACAAAAAGTTTAAAGCGAGACCTACAACACCGCAAAATAAGTGGCTACAAATACAGATATGGAAAACAACTAATTCAGCCTGCTCATTCAAATACTCTGGTTACAGGTAAACACAGGTACAAAACATAATCTCATAGAATCTGACTTGGTGCTGCCCCTCGAGATGGGCGCCTTTCATTACTCGATGCCAGACCCTTAATCTTTCAGATTTGGGTCTGGATTTCCGTGCTAACTAAACTAAACCCAGGTTGAGATGGTTGGTTAACTCAAGTTACAGCATATGAGTGCTTTATGATGTCCAAGCATATTAAATACCAACTGGTCATGGTACTGAAATCACAAGTTACTTCCTCTGTGTTAAAAATGATTTTTGCTCACCTTTAACTCATAGCTAGCCACTGCACCATTGGCGAGTCCTGCATACAGGATGTTCCAGGCAATGTGCAAACACAACACTCTGTCTGACAGCGAGATTTGCTCCAGACACTTTGTGGTCTAGAGGAAAAGAAATTAAGACATTGAAAAATGCAAAACAGAAGATAGGAGGCAGTACTAAGCTTACAGAAGTGGGTATGTAATTTAAAGCATGATGATTGAAAACCCCATTAGCAACTCAACCATTAACTGTAAACTAGTGGGAACCCAGTTCTTAGAAGGGTTGCAACGCCAGATACAAATCAGAACATGGCTACCTGAGACTTTTTGTACCTTTATGCTGAAACAGCGAATAGTCTGGTCACTGGATCCGGTGTAGAGGCGTGACGGCACGTTTGGAAGGGACGACACCAGAAGACAGTTGACTTTGTTTGTGTGACCCTCAAAGACTGCTTGGCACTCCCTGGTCTGGATACACAGACACATTTTTTTTTACTTTTTTTTTTTTCTTTGCTGCTTGGTATTTTAAAATGATAAAATTGTACATATGATAAAATTCAGGATAAATGTTCAACTGAAGTGAGTAGAGTTTCTTTTTTTGATGAAAAAATGATTTGTAATTTAACGCATTGTAAAAAAGCAGAACAGTCCTTATTACATCTGCTTATTGTCTGAGGAAGGATCCAGTTGTCAGCAGGGACAAAGTTGGACCAAAGTGGGTATTCATTGTAAACCGTGAGCAACATACCATCAGACTGTAGGCCCGGGCTGTGTTGTCCCCTGAACACGTGTACAACCGACCCTCGTGAACATGGAGGCCGTGGACGGGGCCCGTGTGATTGAAAAAAGATCCCACGGACGGCTCCTCATCCTCGACTGCGTCAACTGGCACAAACTTGGCCTCAACTTTTCTGAGTGGTCAAGAGTAAAAAGTCGGTCACACTTCACATGTGAAGCAATGCTTGTAATGTTTGAGATTCTAAACCAAATGTTATCTCACCTCTCGGTGTAATTTTGCTGAGACGTCTGTGTGCTTAATGAACTGAACTCCACACTGACTGACTTCTCAGGAGGCTCTTGGTGGACTGGAACATTTGGTGCGGCTTCACTGTCCGATTCATCGATGTCGATGACCACCAGGCCGGAGGGCTCCACCATTTTGACGGAGGCGTCGCTCTCGTTCCCTCCATCGTCGTCCGGTGCTGCAGCAGATGCATTTTGACCTCTTTTGGGGTCAAAAGTGGAGACTGGCTTCTCTGCTACTGGCTCTTTTTCTTTAACTTGTTCTATGCAGAGATTTCCTCCCATCTCTTCCTCAGAATCACTGTCAGCTGACATCCTCACTGTCTGTTGCCCGGCAGATGATTCGGGCAAATTATTTGTATTTGCTGATGTGGAGCACTCTGTTTTGAGTTGATTGAGAGGGGTAACAGCAGTTGTATGAGCAGCTAAGTGTGGTGACTGATGCAGCAGGGAAGGAAGCAATGGTTGGTTTGCAGGTACTTGAAGTATATCGGGGTTACAGGACAATGTTATGGGAAATGGACTGGCCTGTCCAGCTGGGGTTAGTTGGACTATTTCTTGCTTAACTGGCATGGCTGGCAGGGCAAGGGGGCTAATGGAAGATGCTGGGTTTGTGGGAGATTGTTGCTGGCTGTAGAAGGTTGGGAAAGCACTAAAGGAAGGAAGGGGAGAGAGTCTTGGCTGCACGCTAGCATTGGCCCCTGCTGATGAAAAGGTCGCTTTCTCGGCTACATTAGATGCACCTGTGTACCCTCCTAAAAGAGATTAAGAAAAATGTAAACTACTTTTTGCGTATGAAGCCATTTAAAGCAAAGGGTAAATTTACTGTACCTTGCATCCCTTGCAGGATTTCAATGCGCTGGGATCTCAGACTGTTGACCTCAGCAGTGAACTATAACAGCAGAAATAACAATTTAATGTAAACCATGAAAAGACTGAGGAAAAGGTTATATATAAAAAAAATAAAAAAAAGAATGTCTGTGTCCATTAGTGGTGTTACCTGCTGTCTCAATAGAAGGAGTCTTTGGACTTCTGTGTAGGCAGCCTGCAGGGCATTGCGAGCCTGGACCAGAGACTTGTCCAGATCCTGCAATGAGTGACTCAGCTCATCCTCTCTCAGAGACACTGCCAAGAGCTGGTCCATTTGGCTCTGGTCTGTTCGGTAGGAAAACAAGAAAAACATATACACACACTGCAATTTATTGGATGACTTTTTTAATTGTAATCTGATGACCAAAATGGGATCAAAACGTCCTACAAATATATTTTTGGTGTGTCAGCTCTCTTTTTTAATTTATGCCATTTCCAATAGACTTTTACCTACATGTTAGTGTACATATATTTTCACTTGAAACACATGATACACTTGTCACTGCATGTTAGAATTACACATTATGGAAATCCTAAATAAAAGCACTCAATATATCAGAATCACCTTTGTTTGACTTTGTTTTTTTCTTTTTCCCACTTGGCTCCTTATCAGAAATGTCATCATTCTGTAAGAACACACAACAATTTAATTTCCAATTCATACAAAAAACGTGTATCACCAAGATGTTACAGCTGTGCCCAACACTTAACACTGTATAATACTCACCATGTTGTGTTTCCTCTTGCTGGCACTACTGTTGGCTCTTAAATCTCCATTCTCATCCTTCAAGTTCAGCTCCACCTTCACAGAGAGAGCTTTGACTGTCTTACTGCTGCAGCCTTCCAGTGCTGCACCAGGCTGCTCCAAAGGCTCCTGCAGCTGAGAAGCTGACTGTGTTTCTGGATGAGAGTCATTATTTGTTGTATGCTGGGGCAGAGGAGGTAGATTGGTCCAGTGTGCACCTGAAGGACTGTTTGGGAACGACTCCCAGTGAAAGCCTTCTGACAGACTTATGTCATTGTCCCTTGCTTGTGTTGAGCTTTCTTGGTCAGACAGAGGGTTCACAAACTGAATTCCAAACCTGTCACACACAGAATTAATACAAAAAAAAAACACTGTAACTTATGGCAAACAAAGGGTAAAACGGATACAGTTGAAAAGACAAGAAGAGGTTTACCTGGGTGTTCCTTTGCCACTTTTCTGCTTTTTCATTTTTGTCTCTTCAGATATCATCCTCCAGTTTGACTTACTCTTGGCCCCTGATGAGCTGAACAATTTATTCAGGGTAGGTTTAAGCCCAGCCTCTTCCCCCCCCTGAACTTTGGCTAAGTCGTGAGCAACCCGCACCTTTTGGGTGACGTTCAGGTTGGGCTCAGAGGATGTGGTCGAGCACTGGCTGTCGGTGGTCCCCTGAGCTTCTCTCTCCCTGCTGTTTGATGGTCCATTTGAGTAACTTGCAAACATTGAGCTCTTCTCACAATGCTGAGTTGTTCCTTTTGTCACTTTGAATGTTGCCTGCTTGTTACCAACATTGGAGGTATCAGTGCTGTTGACCTGTGAAGATTGCACAGGTGAAGCATCAGGAGAGGTGATGTGAAGTGTAGCACTGATGACATCGTTCCTAAAGGAGCCACCTGTCCGCTGCTCTTTCTCAGCTCCAGCTTGTTGAGTGGTGCTGTGATCAGCCACCCGGACGCCTACATCACTGTTCTGCTTCCGGGCTTCACGGTCAGCTCTGCAAGGCTCCCTCACGCCCAGTGCTCTCCTGATTTGCCGTAGCATTGCACTGACATCGACGTCCCGTATGGGAGCTGCGTTGGCGGATCCGTTTGCTGGATCCGGTTGAGCTGAACATTCTCGTGCTGGCTGAGTAGATCCCGTACTCTCATTCTGGTCATGAACAAAGATGATGGCTCCATTATGAGGAAGGTGATCACTGGTAAAGTCTCCATCGTATTTCTGGTTGTAATAGCCTATCTGGCTGATGGGTTTTCTTCCTGGCTTGTTGTCTGGTCTTCTAACAAGTCTGCCTGTTTGGGAGGTCTCAATTTTGACCGAAAAGTTTTCATCATACCTTAGCTGCTGAGCTGATTGGGTGAACTGGTCTCGAACATGAGGGGAATGACCTGCAGGCTCCCTTGACAAACAAGGCAATCTTCCACTTTGATTCTGCAGAGTTGATTCTCTTTGGTGAAGAGGCCTTTGCAGACTGGACACTTTATTCTCTTTGTTCTGAACAACAGCATTGTTTCCTCCTTGCTGGTAGGTTTTCTCTTGCAGTCTCCTCATCTTCACTTGTTTGGAATTGTTTTTATGGCTGGCTCCTTGTTGCATGTTTGCACGCTGCTGACCAGCTACTTGCTTCTGTTTCTTTTTTTCCTTGCACTTTACTTTCTTCCTTTAATAGAAACCAAATCCAGAGTTAGTCAAACATATTACAACATAGAGAGTATAAATATGCAAACAGATAAACAGGTGAAATTATTACTCCTCTTTTTTTAGTGTCTTGTTTCTCTTCAAGATGTGGTCCATGGTCTCTTTGCTCAGAGTCTTACACAGAGAGATGGGCTTTATATTTTTAGCAATCAAACTCTTCAACTCGGCTTTGTGTTGCGCAGTGGTAATGTGCTCAGCATACTGATTTAAGCCCATGGAAGATGCTTTACACGCCTGGCAGTCATGAAATGAATCCCTGTCAATGGAAAAACACAACAACATTTTGTCAGTTATAAGTAGATGTCTGAGTTAATGCATGTTAGGATTATGTTATCTCAGTAAGGCAGGAAAAGACTCTGGGGCTAGGTTATCATTTGATTTTGTTCACACAACACCTGACTTTTAGTACAATAGCAAACAAATCTCTAAACTTAACTCTTAAGTCTTAATAAAATTGGTACTCTTTGAGCTATGAACACGTGAGGTGGCACAACAACGTTTTGGAGATTCAATACCCAGCTGAGGGGAATACTCCAACCTTGACATGCTTTGCATAAGCTGCCATCGTTTTTCATACTATGCCTCCAACCAAAGTGTCTTAGGAAGGGCATTATGTATGTTTGCTGGTGTATTTTGCAAATATTGTGAACAATAATTGCTTAAAAGAGAACAGTTACACATTTGTATTTCTGACAAATATCACTCACTTGCCCAGCACTGTCTCCAGCTCTCTGTGATGCAGCATACCATGCACATGCTCGAGTGCTTCCTGTAGTTAAGAGAAAATATGTCCAAAGTATACATCATTTAGAATGTCTGTAGGTTGGGGGGCATACTAGCCAGCACAGTTAATCATTTAAATGTCTTGGTCAAGTTGGAGCCACTTACAATTTTCAAATAAGACCTGCGACACAAAACACAGTAGTTTTTGATGGCCTTCTGGGAGAACCGTGGGTGGCTGGACTTCTTCTTCCCAGGCGTTTTGCCCACCTTGCCAGGTGGGGTTTGAACATGTGCCATTTCTGGAGAGGTGAAACAAGAACAGGGTATAACTTAACCTATAGCTATGCAGTAGCACTACATATGGGGTGAATAAAGCCCAACTGCAGTGTCTCACTGTAATACTATCATCGCAGAATAAAGAGTGTAGCCCATAAAATATTACGTGAGATATACGTGGTATTTACGTCAAATCGGTAGGCTATTAGGTGACTGCTGGGCACAGTTAACAACCCATTCTAACGTTACACTGCAATCGTCGAGTCTAAACTTATAACGTTAATGTTCACAGTAGCACAACGTGGTTGTCAAGTTAGAACTAGCCAGCGTTCACGTTAGAGGTGGACTAAATAGATCAACGCTCCCCGCGTTACAATGCACACAAGCTGGTGGGCATGTTAACGGCATTTAGGTAAATTGTTAATGACAAGATGTTAAGTAGCAATATGAATATTACCAGACAAATTTCACATGGTAACAAAACTCAACTGCAGCTAAGACGCCATGTTTGCTTACGTAAATTACGTCATGTTTCCGCTGGCCAATCGTTAGCTAAAAATGACACCGGAAGTTTGGCGGTGGTGTCCTTCTCGATCTACCTTCAAGTGTTTAAAATATGGGATAAGAGCATAGACCGTCATACGTTATATGAGATATTTTTACGCTCTAATGAGCCACATGGGACCAGCGTTACACGTAGAAGAGGAGTTTTGCCAAAAACGACATAGACTGGAGCTACATATTACAAATACTACATATTTACCGGATGTAAAAAGAAGCAGTTTCAAAGATTTTCTATGAGCAGCACTACAGAACGTTGTGAATAGATGAAACGTTGTGTACTATTGTGTAATAACATACTTAATTTATATTTATTTTGCTGACATCAGCTATTTACACAGCTACAATTTCTATTTAGCATAGCAATTCGCGAATGACTTTAGTATACGTGTTGCCAGGTGTCGCGAGAGCCTGTTGCTGAGACAGAAACAGGTTTCGAACATAGACTGTATATATATTATATAATTAATATTAACGGTCTATGGTTTCGAACAAAGTTAATTTTTTCCTGACTTTACTTTTTTGGGGGGGATCGGTCAAATGTGTTCACAAGCCTTGTCGTCTCCTAAAGAGGCGTGGCATACATCCATGGGCGAAACCCACGTGACAGAGATACAGGAAATCACACTGAGTTGGGGTTTGGGCGTCTCTTTTCCTCTTCTCTAAATACTCTGTACAAACCGTATCTGGCAGTTTATATTGTTTTGTCGCCAACTGACTATTGAAAAATTATTCAAGTTAAAATGTGCAACGGCTGTGTACAAAAAGAATACCCAGACCGGGTAAGTCTGACAAACACAAGCTAATTTACGCTAAATGTATTGATACTGATACTATTGTTACCTGATAGATTAATTATTTAGCTAAGTTAGGTGAATCAACCACCTGAAGCGATGATGTCCTGCTCAAGTAAAACGTTACAATTCAGGGTGAAAGCAAAAAGAAATTCAGGATGAAAGCAAAAAGAGTTTCATGTGATGCTGTTCTTGTGATTTCCTGCCCAGGGGAACACTTGTTTGGAGAATGGCTCTTACCTGATGAACTACCAGGGCTGTGCCAACTGCCATCAGAGGGACTTTGTGCTGATCAGCAATAAAGCCACAGAGGATGATGATGGAGAGGAGATCGTAACATACGACCGTTAGTCATTTTCTTGAGCTCCTGACACATTTTTACCAACCAGTTCCTAAAAACCTTCAGTCATTTGTGCACTGTTTTTTTTTTTAAAAGTCCCTTTGTGTCCTCCAAGGTAAATCCTAATGCTGCAGCATGCAGTGCTATATCTAGGGAATAGGGTGCTTCCAACGTTGTGGCAACCCATTTTGGGGAAGATGTTTTTCCTGTTTCAACATGCCACATTCCATAAAGAAATGTTTTCCCAATTGGGGTGGAAGAATTTGACTGGCTTGCACACAGCTCTGACCTCATCCCCATTTCTATACCTTTAGGGTGAACTGGAATATCAGCTGTGAGCCAGGACATATCCCCCAACATCAGTCACCGACCTCACTAATGCTCTTGTGGCTCAATGGGACCAAATCCCTGCAGCCAAGTTCCGAAATCATGTGGAAAGCCTTTGAAGAAGGGTGGAGGCAGTTATAGCAGCATATTAAGGTGTCTGAATGGATTTGGCTATATAGCATATTTCTTTAGAAGGTCTTGTTAAAAAAGCAAAAAGTACCAGAATCTTTCATAATTCACCAAAAGTTAGCAGCTACTAGTGTTAATAATCCCAACCTTGTAAGAAACGCTACCAAGCATGTTTAACAATAATCCACTAATGTCCATTTATCCTTCCAGATGTTTGCAAAAATTGTGACCATGTCATCGCCAGGCATGAATACACTTTCTCTGTTGTTGATGAATACCAGGTAAGGCATCTCTACACTGGTTTATTGACCTTTAAATGCGTAATAGGGCCAAACCTGTTATACATTGTATCATAGACTTCAGGCTCCTGTGGGAGAAAGGAGAAGGAGCACTTATAAGCTGTTTTATATCCCAGTTTGGTCTGCTGTATTGTATTGAAGTTTGTTTGTCTGTTCTGATGTTTGATGATGATGTTGAGGGTGGTAGTTTTTTTACTTAGACTGCTATACTTTTACAAAGTAACACATTTACCTTCTGGTACTCCCAAAGAAACCTAACCTACTAATTTAACAGAAATAAGGGTTAGTTGTTGCCACTGTATAGTCTTAAACTATTTATATTAAGTCTGTTTTGTGCGGTCCAGGAGTACACCATGCTCTGCATGCTGTGTGGAAAGGCAGAGGACTCCATCAGTGTGTTACCAGATGACCCCAGACAGTCTGCGCCTCTCTTCTAGACCTTACACCTGCAGGTCACTTTTTAGATAGTGTCACAACCACGGACGTGTTGCTGGCTGCCCTCATCAGGGTTCCAATCTTTTTTTTTTATCATGCATTCAAAATTGTATGCACATTTTCATTTTAAGTACACCGTATTTTAAGTCTTTGGCTGTTTATAAACTACTGTATGCTGATATCAGTTGAGCAGGACATATAACTTAATATTTTCCTACATGACAACAACTATTCTGTATTTGAATTTACGATGTACTGTAAATAAATATTTTTTACATTTTATCACCATCTGCATTTTACTGCCCAACACATCATTTCTGATTTTGCAAAGTCGGAATGGCAAAAAAAAGCTAGTATGACAAAATAAGGGAGTTTACCGTGCAGCTATAGAAATAAATCAGCTTTGTTTTTATCCAAAAAATGCTATAATTTGTTTATTTCAAATGTTAGGATGAAAATAATGTATATGACTAAATGGTTCAAAGTTATTTATTTTTGCCAAAAGCTTGCCCCTGAATAATATGTCTCATTGCCACCAAACTGCAGTGTTTTAAACCTGAAGCTTGGGAAAGATAAAATCCAATCTTCACAGTTATGAACCATTTGTGAAGTTGCTTGAGATTGAAACTTAATTTCTGACTTTAGAAATGGCAGTTAAAAAAAAAATAAATAAACATATGTACACTAACCTAGACAAGAAGTTCTTTTAAGTGGTCAGAACAAATTTCAAATATTTCCATGACAGCTGGTCAAGCTGACTCGAAAGCTCCAGAATAGAAGTGAGATTGGTTTTGTTAATTAAGTTGCTTGTTAAAGTTCCAACATCTGGCCGTTTGTTGCGTTGCAATCAAGAGTCATTACAGCCCCTTCCTTATCTACATAAACAGACACACCTTAGTTGATGTTTTGGGGAAAGAAATGTTTTCAGAGTGGGGACAGTGTTGGCCTGATGTTATACTCAGATTCTAGTCAGAAAATGATTCTGATACTGCTCCGTTGGCCGCAATTATGGGGGGGTGTTTCAACCGAACCAGGAAAGAAAATTCCTCTACACTCAATTGGATAGACCTAAAACCAATCAGAGCAACAGAGTATGTGACCTATGTTGAGTTTTTGCCAAATCCCGTTGGAAAGATGGCTAAAACATATTTCCGATCAAGAAATGCCTTGATCGCTGTTCTGTTCCTCTTTTAAAATGAATGAGCTAATGATATCATCTATAAAGGACGCAATGGCAGAATCTACACATCTTAACTTAATCACAACTTGAAAATTACAAAAACACTTCATTTCATAAATGTGTTCAGTCAAGATTTAGCTGTCTACTTTGACTGTCTTTTCCCATTTATCTGATCAGTGACAGTTCTGCTAAGATTGGGACTATTCCCGTAGACACTAGTTCTAATAAGAATCAATCACTGTGGATTATCCAGAATAACTGGGGCACTGTTGCTGCCGTTTCCAGTGCTGGGAGTGTCACAAAACAAATTCCATTCAATTGTATTGAGGTTGTGGCAGAAATCTCAGAGACAGACATAATTTTATATATATATTTATTTGCCTGAGGGACATTAACTCTCAGGCAAATAAAACCAAAACAATCTGCAAAACCTCTACGAGTGAAAAAGGAAATAGGGAGCAAATTTAGGCAAACTGCCCCTTTAAAACAAAAACTGCAGCAGGTTTAGCCACAAAGTAACATTTTTAAGATCTGGCATTTATTGAATTTACTTATTTAATATGTATTTTAAATTGTGATAAAACAAAATGCAACAATCAGACATGATAAACAGGTTCAATTTGTATCAGTTTTTTTACTTTATCATCTACTTGATGTAAGAAATAAAATTGCACATCATTGCTGGTCTACATTATAATGTATATTAATTAGAAGCAGTTCAACAAAAGTACAGATGTCTTAGCGGATTTTACCAATGAATTTAAAAAAATCATTTGCAATGATACTCATGCACTTTTACAATACTTAGGTATGAGTGCACTTACATGTACATTCTAATATGCAGATGCGTTTTGCAGGACAAATATTTTTTAGCAAAGTAAAAGCAGACTACTACACTGTGATATGCCAAATGAACAATTTGTATAAAATACATTAATTAATCTAGCCGTTTTACAGGAGTGAGGTCAACATGGGGCTGCATGCCCTGGTTCTATACATGAATGTTGATTTTGGTATACTACGTGAGGTGGTATTTACTTTTAGTGTTCTTAATGTGATTACATGGTTCCTATTAGTGTTCATTATGTCCTCATGGTGCATATCTACAATTAGCATCATTTTTACATCCTTCGGACATTAAACATTATCTTTTTGGTCTCATCTTAGGCCTATATGGAGAGTTAAGAGAAGAGTTAAAATGAGAGGTAAGAGTTGGCAATCTTAAGGTTTTCTCAACCTTTTTGTTTCAACTGCAGGTATCAAGCCACATTGTCAAGTATTTTGAGAGACACATCCAACAAATGAATGAATAAATAAATAAATACAATTTATACATTTTACATTACATACAGTACATTCCCTTGAGTAAATACCGTATTTACACATGCTATCAGCCACTGGATGTGAAACAGCCTCTCGCTACAGTTGCACTATCCGGATCAGTCACTTGTGTGTCAAATACAGTCATCGACTCACTTTGCCGGAGCCTTTACTCTCGTGGATGAGACCCCTTCCCCTGGAGCTGTGGCCCCACTGACCCTGCCCTCCGAACCTGTCATGTGGGTGAGGGTGCCGAGGGGGAGGGGAGCTGGAGAAGCTAGATGGAGAGCGGCTGCGTCCCTGCAGTGCCCCGCCATCCCGGAGTTCCTGGCGTGAGGGGGAGGAGCTTAGCGAGCGCTGGAGGGAGGAGGAGGAGCTGCGAGGGCGCGGAGGAGGGCTGAAGAGCATCCCGCTTCGGTCCTGCATCAGCTGAGTCAGACTGGCCAGAAAATCTGCGTCACTAGTGCTACTGGCACGCACTCTTAACCGCCGTCGTCTGGAGAAATGAACACAAGACAATATGATTACAATGCCTTATGTATGATTCCTCATCCTCAGATGTTTCCGTGAAGAGAAGTTAAAATATTGAATATTTATTGTATTTACATGCTGTAAATAACTCTCTAATCAATTTCCTAAATAGGGCCGTAGTCCACCTTTCCCACAATGGATTCAGATGGCCTACCTGTGCACAAGGTGCATTACTGTTTGTTTGGAACTTAATCTCATTAATGACAGCCTCACTGTTTACTTTGCAGTCTTCTAACACCGTACCAGAGCTACTGCTTATACAAACTGAACATTTCCTACAGCTGCTAATTAAACATCACATTAAAAGAATTCAACTGCTAATACATGTGGTGGTTTTTATTGTGAAGCAGAAGTGCGACAAGGACCTTTCATCAAAAATGCGTCAGCAAAACAAGACAACGGCATTTGATGACAGCCGATCAGTTGTAAATATTGCAGGAAGATGTAGAACAAGATGGAGGTGTTTCAGGTGACAGGCTCCTCACCAAGGTTACTACTCCTATTACTTTGCCCTGGTGATGGAAAACTATTAGCAACGTGTACAGCATAAAATCAGAGTGTAGTTGCACATTGTAAAAATGGAAAAAGGCTATAGAGGTCAACAGTGACATTACGGAAGTGAAAATCCCATTTACATTCTAAATCAGGATTTAAATTATTAACCATAATGTTTAGCAAAAAATATATAGTTCATACCTGTTGTCCACACACGGGCGGATGGGTGGTTTCCCAGGAGGTGGTCGAGGCAGAAACCTGCTGGTGAGTTGCTCGGACATGAAGGCGGTGCTCACAGGACGTGGAATCTTACTTTTACTACCTGATGAGGAGGACAGAGAGAGAGGGTCTTCTCCTACACAATCGGACCTGGAGCCTCGCTCTGAGAAGAGCCTGTCTCTTGGCAAAGCGCAAGGAAGGTTGTCACAGGACAAAGATGGAGAGGGTGAGTGGGTGGGGGAGCCGGGGACTGGACTGCTCCAGCGATGACGCCTCTCCAAGTGGAGGTCCCGGCTCGGAGAGTCCAGGGGGTTGCTGGGTTCTCGTACTGGGATGCGACTCAATCTTGGGGACAAGGGAGAGTCTCTTCTCCTGAGCAGAGCTGGCGGGGGAGAGGACGAGACGGTGACGGTGCTCTCCACAGCGCACCCTGCTGTGTCAGCTTGAGGCTGCTGATTCGGCTCGGAGGAGCGATCCGGCAGACCAGAATCACTCTCTGGGTCTCTGTCGTTTGTCAGATGAGCACTGGGGCCTTTGGCTGAACTTGGCACTGGAGTTAACTCCAACCTCCCTCCATCTTTGAAGATTTCCTCTGGGAGTTTTTCAGATTTAGCAGATGGTGGTTCTAGCGGTATTGCTTCACTCCTCTCCTGTACAGGGGAATGTAGCGCACAGCTAGAGGACTGAGAAGAGTTTAAGATTGTTAGAGGGTAGTTGTAAACTTTAAAATATTTGAAAAAAAACTTTGTAACACCCCCCCCACCCCGCCTATAAATTAATAATGAATTAATTATCATTTAGAGCATGTCTAAAGTCCGAAGTATATCTAAGTTGTAGAGGTGCTCAAAACCATGAAAAGTTTGGACATCTTGGTTTCCATGGCAACTAAGCACAAACTTAAGCAACACTGTTCTTATGCTGCATTCACGTTATGGTGGCAGAATGGGAAGAACAAGAACAGGTTGGTAATGTTAGTTAGCCCTAATGCTAACCTTTTAGTAACAGCAGAAAAACCTATACAATCATTTGAGCTGATTTTATGAGTTAATAGCTATTATATTCATATTGTGTACTGTTGTACTTCCAGCCTATATCTATTTCTTTAGTTTAATTTCACAATGCTGCTTTCAGTTCATGCACACCTAAATGTCTGGTCACCCCTACCTGGTCCATCTGGGGTCTTCCCATAATAACAGAGGGCATTTGTCCCAGCATTCCCGGCAGTCGCCTGTGGCCCAGTAACCAAGTGCCGGGCATGGACATCTGTGACAGGACAGGACTGCTCGGCACCGCTGTGGGCTGGCCATCCTGTGGCTCAGAGGACTGGTTCTCAGTCTCGGCGGGCATGTGCATCTCAGGCTTGTCCTCGTGCTGGACCTCACCTTGAGGCTTGGTAGCTCCATAACCGATGCCTTGCTCTAGCTCCAGCATCACCCACTCCTGAGAGTCTCCCTCTTGGGGCACAGGACTAAGGTTCACAGCCACAAAGCCACTGCTTGCTGCGCCCTCTTCATGGTCAGGGGTTGCTGTTCCAGAGTGTTGCTCGTTGCAGGCCGGATGCTGCCCATGTTCCATCTCGGGAATGGATTTCTCCCCAACTTGAAAAAGGACCGGGCGCTGTTTGCCCAAGCTGAAACAAGATATTGTAATTGTTATGGTGAGTTTCTGTCTGTTTCCCAAAAATATATTTTCCTAAGCTCTCACAACTGTATATATTGTAATCTCATGTGTACGGAGTACTAACTAGGCCTCAAGGAAGCGTTCAATGGTGGGCTTGGGTTCGGGTGCAAGCCTCTTTTCAAACGCCAAGCTTTGACTGTGTCTCATCCTCCGGAGTAGTGGCGCAGCCCGCTCCAAGAACATGGTCTCTGATCGCACCCGTCTAGGAGAACTCTGCATGGAGCCGGTGTTGGGGCTCTGGTTCCCCTGATTCTGACTGTGTTCATCCTCGCTCACCACCTGAGGAGAATGAATGACAAGAAGGGTAATTAACAGTATTATTTCATGTGTAACCACAGAAAGAAGCTGTATCAAGACATCCATTTATTAAAATAGAGAGGCAAGCAGTCATTAGTGGGTTTCTATTCAAGCCTAGAAGGAGTAGATGTAGTGATAGATGTTGGCAGGGTCTTATCCATTCATATCTCAGGGCAAAGTCAATATAGTCTTGGGGGAGAGCTTTGTGCATGACATCCACTGCACTGCAGCTAAACTATGCATCTCCAAGCACAGGAAGAGACGGGTTTACATAAGAGTAATATTTCAGCAATGGGTAACATTCTAATTAACATTTATAATAAAAAGTGAATTGCCCTGACCTTTCTGATCATTGGCTGTACATGTTTCTGGTTGCGGTTGCGGTCCATCTCTGACCATACATCCACAGCAGGGGTGGTGGTCGGTGTGGGGATGGGGGGGCAGTTGTCAGCATCGCTGAGGCGCTCCCCTTGCAGGACATCCTCAGTGTTCTCCCTCTGCAGCTCGCCTGGCAGCACTGAAGCATTGGCCATGCTGTGGAGGAAAGGGAAGGTCACCCTGCAGCTCAGCTCAACAGCACAATTTAGAGCAGCGATTTTCTCAGGGATCCCTGACTGTGCAGGATTTGAGTCTAAAAAAAGCTGCGGCTATATATTTCAACACATATCCAACAGAGTATGAAGGAAGTTTGACTAGCTAAAGTGAAACTGCAACAAGGAACCAATTAACAGAATAAAAAGCTATGTGTTAATAGTGATGGAGCATTCTTTCATGAGCTGTAAATACCCCAAGTACGCCGGTGTGAGGCGAGTGAGCTGCTGAGCAGTGTTTGTTGCGGCAGTGTTGGTCAGCATATCCTCCGAGTCACATTTCTCCCAGTCATAAGGGTCATTCTCGAGCACGCTGTGGCTCTTCATAGCGTTCTCAAACACTGACATTAAGAGCTGTCACAGAGAAACCAGAGGGGTCAGCGTTTGACAGCTGGAGGGGTATGAACAGTGTGTGCAAAATATGCCAAACAAGTGAAAGCCAACCTGATAGTCTGGCTTAGTGAAGTAGTCCAATGTCAAGATGTGATCCAGGAAAGTACTAAACTCTGAGGGAAGGTGCTTGAGCATGAGTCGATGGTCATATGTCTCTTTTAGATTTCCTACTTGCTCCTGAGAGTAGGGAGGGGAAAAAGAAGAGTTTGAATGGATACAGCTGCTGCGGATTACTAATTTATACTGACTGGTATACAGTATATAGGCTCATACTTTGTCTTTGATTTTCCTCCAGGGAAGCTGACCAACCATGAATTCAACCAGCATGTAGAAGAGGGACCACAGGTCGTCATGACGACCCATTTCCTACAAATTAGAATTCACAAATGAGTAATTTCAAGGGTACGATATAAAAAATAGCAGAATATGTTTTTGGTCCATGCTTACCTTATTCTTATGAGCATTGATTGAAGCATATCGCACAGTCCCTCTGAAGCCTGCTACAGGACGAGGCTGAAAGAGAATTGAGATATAATATAATAAAGATATAGTAAAATGCAAATAAACTGAAACCCCAAAAAACACGTTTGTTTATAGTTCCTGAAATATCCTTGTGATGTAGCTATAAATACTATGTTAAAGGCAACTGGATTAACTGTTTTAGTCTTTGACATTTCAAACTTTTTGAGATGGTCACATGGGGGCCACTAAGGTCACACAGGTGTCATGTGGAAGTTGGTGTCGGTGACATATTATCTCAACGCTCAAAGAAGTTTTTATACCAATTTGACAAAGTTATAGCTTCTTCCATGTTATTTACGTTACGCTCTAATCCCCATTGGCGAGGACACAAAGAACAGACAGCTGGCAGAGTCAGTGGGGGGAGATTTTTGCTAACTTTGACAAAAATTGTACCGGATAAGAATCTGTAACTCCACCTTTAGTGTTTCTAGATATCCTATCACCTGGATGACTCTAATGCCCTAAGAATAAGTTATACCATACAGTATCAGATTTTTTTTAATTTTTTTAAACCTTCTTATAATAACACTTATCAGCATGCCAGAGTTGAAAGAGTACTTGTGGCATCCTGATTAAAAACCCAAACCATTGCTTTCAGGAAGTACTTACTGGACGGACTTCCTGGTTGGAGTTGGTAAATTGACGGGCCAAGCCGAAATCAAGCATATAGCAGCATCGGCAGGTACTGGCTAGTCGTCCCATCGCAAAGTTAGACTACAATTTTAACAACACAGAAAAAAACAAGCAAGTTCAAGTTAAACGGTCAACTGACTTATACAAATACAAATTTACAAACCAACAAGAGTTTTAGGTCAACTTACAGGTTTAATGTCTCGGTGCAGGAATCCTACAGAGTGGATGCTTTCAATGGCTTCTAGAATCTGCTTGCCAAGTCTCAAAGTTGTGGAGACGGAGAAGGTGCCACGGGTCATGGTTCTGCGCAAATCTGCCAGATTCCTCCCCTAAAGACAGGAAATCAGAGGACAGCGTGTTACAATTATATGACGCAGAGTGGTTGGTGTTGACTGGGAACAAAATACTTGACTAACATTGACTGGTAAAAAATCCTACCTGGAGTTCCATCACCACATAGTTGAAACGATCATTTCGGCCACATCCCACAAAGCGACACACGTGGTCTTTGCCTGTCACAGAAATGTATTATATTATATATTATAGTTAATTTTCTCTCAGCATTTGTATTTACTGATACTGTTCCAGACACAAAGGTGAGATATAGTATGTTGCAAGCGCTGATTGTGTGATATATTTAAATCACTGCTGGGATATTTCAGCAATAGTTAGGGCACTGATTTATAAATATACACCTCCTTCATTCACTGAATGTCTTATCAATGTGTCAGATCAGTTATCAGTTATCAATGTGACTCTGATACACTAGGGTTTCCTACTGGGGTATTGAAGCAAAGACCACTGCAGCTGATATCATATAAAAAATATGAAAAAAGCAGATTTTTACACAGTAAATACTAAAGGTTTGGCTACTGCTCAGCTATCAACTACTAACTAAATTGACAAATAACATCATAAATCGTGATGGAGGTAGTTACCAACTTGGCTAAACGAATTTATGTAGAAAACAGTGTTACTTAGTAATTATCTTGGAATTGTCTGTCACTGACAAGGAAGGGACTCACCCTGAAGTTTCTTTAGCACAGCCACCTCCATCTTCAGCACCTGTTTGGGTTGCTGAGCAGACTCCACCTTTAAGGCTACAGTGGCTTGGCTCAATTGATCCAAAACCTCGTAGATCTCGCCAAACCCACCTCCACCTATCTTCCTTGCCTGAAAAGAAGGGAATATTAAATGTCACCCCAACACGTGGTTGTGGATAAATCATTGCTCTTCATTGTTTGTTTGTTTTAAACATGATTTTGTGATTTCTCTTACCACTTTCCATCTGTCTCTGACCACGTCTACCACTGACAGGATGTCTGTGTGCTCTCCAGCCCCACTCATCCTGAGTGCTCTCAGCTACAGCCTGCACCTGGCATCAGTGACGCAAGCCCCTCACTACAACACAGGGAACACATTTGAAATGCAGGTCTATTAGCTTTTCAAAAATCACAGCACGCTGCATGCTGCTGGGCGTGCAAAAGATTGAAAGATTAAGCATTGCTTGTTACATGTTTTGTGCCTGACACACATGTGATTATGTCATTTAAACTGCTACAACGGTTAGATAAATCTCACGTCTTTAAGGCTCATACAAGACGCTGTCGAGTGCTAGATGGTCTCGAAAATATAAAGCAGCTAGTATTATTCCACTCAGTGGAAAACCACAACCAGGACTAGCGCAACGGCAATCGCTGGTTATAAATAGCCACAAATCGGCCGTTTGAGAGGATTAGCCGTTAGGAAGCTACTCTAGCTAGGGGACTGCGTCCAATGCGGCGGCTCCGGTGGTCCTGTAAATAGGCTAACTAGCATATTTACTAAAGATAAGCGTTAGTTAGGTAGCAACGCTCTCTTGAACCCTCACCTCGCTTCGTTGCACCATTGGGATCCTAGTTAGCATCCAAAAAGTCCCCATGTTCCCAGTCTGTTGTTAGCTAGCCGGGTCATTCTAAACAGTTGTTTATTTTAGAAATGAGATAATAATGGTGACGGATCATAGTTGACGTTAGCCAGAGTTAGCCCGCTAGCTGCTAACGGATGGGGAGCGCTGATCCCCAGTGCTGTTTCACAGCGGCGGTGCTGACGTCACAGCGCTCGTGTCTGTTGGTCGATCCGCGAACCCCTGCGACGTTTTTCTGGTTGAACATCGAGATTTGCTTTAGCTCCTTAGTAAGTTAGCACTGACCTATTGATGCTATTGTTTATTTATTATGATGGCATGGCTGCTGTTTTCATTTCATGGATAGGCTTTGCATTTTTCTTTCCACAATGAGATATGTAATTGTAAGTTATGAATTAAAAAAACGGTAGCTCCTGCATCCAGTGTGAAGGGTCACATAATAACACGGAGCACAGACGAACTAAATGTGGTATCAAAAGCGCACTGGACAAGGTAAGGAGGGATAACACTCACCAGCATTGGGTCACCATTCAAACTGAGCAGTTGTGAGCATCGTTCTCGAGAAATAAACATTCAGAGTAGAACAGTTCTTGCAGGAATGCTGGTGTTCCTGGTAAAAAATATAGATTATTATTATTTTAAATGATGAGCATCAAAATATACTTAAAGTACTCAAAAAGTATTTATTTAGCAAAATGGCCCATTTCAGAATCATTTACATTATTACTTTTTGTGTAGATTATCTTACTTTAATGTTGCAGCTGGTAAAGCTGAGGCTTATAGGCTACTCCCGGCTTGTAAATTTCACCAAGGGATCAATATAGTCTTACCTTTATCCAGAATAGTGCATCAACATTTACTCTGAATGAACCTACTGCATTTACACATGTATGGCTGTGAGAAAAAAAGTTCAACCTGCCTCAACTTTGTTGCAACAAACTGTAAAGTCATCTGGCAATGCGCTGCACTGGCCAATCAAATGCTCATCCTAAATGATCTTGAAATAACGCCAGGCCTGGATCTCTTCATTCTCATCCCTGCTCCAATCACACTGAGCTGTGAACCGTCCCAGTGCCAGCTGGAGGTTGCAGTCTGATGAGGCAGAGATGCGGTCCTGACACGACACTTCCCTCCTGTCAGCAGTGCCTTGATACATTCATCTAAAGGCGCTATAGGCACAGCCCTGACATGCCCCATGGACACAACTCTGGACTGTAAATACAAAGGGTTTTATCTTGTGTCAAAATAACTGTTTTGATAGAGGTTTTGTCAAAGAAACTTGACTGCCTTGTTAAAATATGGTGCTGCAGGACAAATAGAATATGTGCATTAAGCAGGTGAGCATTAATTCATTGCTTGCATCCAAGTTAAGAATAAGGCCCAATTTCCTTCTCTCGATTCAGCCTCAGCTTCAATACCGCATGGACCTCTACAGGAAATCATTCCTACCACTGGCAATAAGACTCTTTTGCATGTCATCACTGGGTGCTAGATAAGACTTTTAGACACCACAATACTGCACTAAGTTCAACCTGCACAATTGGTTCATTTACATTTTAGAATACATTTCAGCATATTATTTAAGCAGTTGCACATTTTTTTCCCATCCTGTATATATTTAAATATTTGTTCTTATATTTATTCCTATTATTATTATTTCATGTATATTGTATGTATGTATATGTTTTCCTAGTATCTAATTTATATTTATATGCTATGTTGTGTGACTAATGTACGTGTGCTGCTGTACCACCGTAATTTCCCATTTTTTGGGGATCAATATCTATCTATCTATCTATCTATCTATCTATCTATCTATCTATCTATGTAAAAAATCCCTATATTCTTTGATTGTTTTCACTACTCTAGACTATTTGCAACAGAAATGTAATGAATACAAGTTAGAATGTAAATATATAAATATTTCTGTAAAAAGTATTCACATGTGAAACATAGTTCTACGTTTTTCTTTTATAATCCTGTAGGGTTCAACGTTCAACCCACAGCAAACTGTTTCCGTGTGGTGAGCTAAGACTCCGCTTTCCGGGCAGCCGTGGTAACAAAACAAACGTACACGGATACAGCGATGGGAGTGGCCAGACAATCGGATTGGATAACAGGATGTGAGTTGAGCTGTTTTGGGGTGAGGCGGTGCGTTCTGGGGTACACAACTCTCTGCGTGTTTGCGCAGTTTCGCTGCGTTTCATACATCGTGGATAGGCCGACCCACAGCGGTCAAACCCGCGGGGCTCAGCAGCGACGTGTTCAAATCAGCGGAAATACCAGCGCAGGGTGCTGCACGGCACACTTTCTACACATTCGCCGTCTCATGCGTGGTGAACTCGTAGGTTGCTTCGGGGAGAAAGTTGTGGACATCCCCCCCCCTCACGAAGTGCACGGTTTTACAAATACAGTGTGCAACATTGTAACTACGTTTATGAGCCTCTCCAGTCTGTCCAGGATTTTGGATTATGTGTTCGTGGGATTGTAAACTCGACTGTTCGCCATATTGTGCGCTGTGAAACTCGAGGGAAAGTTGTCTGAGTTTGACATTTGCTGCGCAGAATCCCTTCATGGAGCTGCATGCAGTCGACTTTGATCGAAACCAAAGTGACTCCATGGAGTTGACCATGGAGAGCTCCTTGCACCATTGATAAGGTATATACACTGTGTTTAACTCATGCTTACTAATCTTCCTTATTGCATAACGTTACTCAGACGCTTCCTTATTGCTAACATTTAACACAACATCACTGGCTATCGCTCGGGTAATTGCACGAGCCCCTCCGTTTCCTGTATTTCTTGTTATGCCAAATGGCAGCGACACAGTCAGCGCCTCCTTGGTGCTGTTGGCCGCCGCTTCAAAACTTCTTAACTTTATAACGTCCTGTCTGCACGCACCTGGACGTCGATATCGAAATATAGCCTGTAGGTTTTGCTCCCCCAACGCTTACATGTACACACATACTCTCTGACTGGTTTTCACTTGACTGACTGGGCTATTTGCTCGAGTAGGCCTCAATTTCCTCTTTGCTGCATACGAGTAAAAGTCGACTGAAAACTTTGTGTGCTTTTCTGTAGAGAAAAAGAAAGTGTCTAACCCCTCCTTTCTCTCACAAGGTCCGGCACCATAAAGAGGATGAGAAGAAAGGACAGCAAACCTCAGATTTGATTTTGGAAGGAGGGTTACATGCTCCCTACCCTGCACTTTCCTTTGGGATTTATTTCCTCCCAAATACCTCTGTATACACAATTAGACAAAGAAAGCACACTACAGAGGCAGTTACATTTTGCACGCTTAGAGATCAAGATTGAGAGCTCTTACTCCAACATAACCGTATACTATTATTATGAGTCTTCCTTCTCAAGTTCATACTGACAAGAGCGGCAAGCATCGGGCTGCAGCCATGAAAGAGCCCGTTCAGCATTCAGGCGAGGTTTATTATGGTATCGGACCTCCGACTTTAGAGTCAAGCCACAGTAACTCTGCTAGCAGCTCTGCAGTTTACAACCCAGAGAAAGGGCCCCAAAGTCTAGCGCACTATCAACAGGCTGCTCCAGTCAAATGGATGCACCAGGACTCTGTACAGGCCCCCGGCTGGTCTCAAGAGGCTCCTGCTTCAGCCTGGGGCCAGAACTTTGGCCCCTATATGAGTGGAGCGAATGTCAGGGGTCAAATGGCGTTCCACAAAGGAGTCCATGAGGGTGTAGCTCTGCCAATGGGGGGAGAAAATCCACTGCCAGGACCTGTTGAGGTTTACAGAGATGCCCCCCAGGCTCAAGCTCAGGGGAGGGGGCTTGAGTGGGAGCAGCACGCTGCAATGCACCAGGCTCAGCTGCATGTATATCAAAACACCCACAAAGGTGTGGAGCTCCAGGGTCAGTCCCATGTGCCTTCTCACCCTTTGCAGGGGTCTATGCTGCAGCCCTTCCAGACAACATTTAGACCCAGCAAGCAACAGTTTTCATCAGGTTATTACTCTGTTTTTCCAGGCAACAAGGGAATTCCGAGCTTGGCGTACAGTGATCAGCCTAAAAATCAACAACAGCTACTACACCATATGCAGCAGCAGCAACAAATGCACCACAATCGCCAGCAGCAGCAGCAACAACAACAGCAGCAGCAGCTGCAGCAGCAACAACATCACCTTCAGTTGCATCAGCAGCAACATCTGCAGCATCACCAAATCCAACGGCATCAAATGCAACAGCAGCAGCAACAGCAGCAACAGCTGCAGCAAATGCAGCAACAGTATCACCAGCAACAGTTACAGGAGCGACAGCAACAAATTCAGCAATTGCAGCAACAACAACAAAAGCAGCAGCAAGTGCAACAACAAAATGTGCCACAGCAAGAAACAACACAACCACAGGTGCAGCCAAACCAGCAACAAACCCAAAACTTTGTGATTTTTCAGCCTCCTAAGCCTGGTCCACCTGACATAGCTTCTAAAGAGGATGTCCAGTCAGTGGTGCCGCAGCAGGAACCAGAGGCCCAGCCCAGTGATGCATCACCTGTTCCTCATCCATGCCCCGAAAAGGTAGCCACAAACCCTGCAGAGCTTTCAGAAGCAATGCTGGCTGCCCCTCGGCGTTCACGTCGCCTTTCCAGGGAGGGACAGTCCCCACTAGCACCCCCTTCAACAAACATTTGGTCTCAAGCATCCAAAGAGCCTCCACCATCCCATAACGGAGTAGCAGGCTCTCAGGCTGTTAAAGGAGGGGAAGTGACAACAGGAGGGGTCATCCGTAGGAGAAGGAGAGCATCTAAGGAGATCAACTTGGAAACTCTGGCCCAGAAGGCTTCAGAAATGGAGTCCTTGCCTGCTAAAATGTTCAAGGTTTTAAAAAAAGTCACTTATTACACCACTACTGTAATTATTTATTTTTGACAATTTTACAGCACAATAGCAATTTAAATACCTGCTTAAGCGTCAGTTTAGGTCAGGCAGGAAGTAAAGGCCAGCTAATCTGTACATGTAAGAGCCAATTTTTCTCATCTGTCAAAGTTGGCGAGCAGCTGCACAAAGGGGAAGAACGCTGTTTCTATGCAGAACTTCCCTATGGTTTACAAAATCCTTTTCTTAAGTCTGTTCACTTGATTCCTACAGCTGTAGCCCAGTCATATTACAAGACCTTGTCATGGACCGGATATGGGTGCAACCTGAAAAAAATATTGTAGATTCCTCCTTTTTGGATTTGAAAGATAGCTCTCATTTTATAGCTTTAATTGATACACTTAAATCTGTTATTCAGGATTTCTATTGTTTACATACTAAATGGCGCACACACACTACAACTGGCTTCTTTATTTTCTCTTCAGCAGCTTCTTGAAAACAGACAATAAACACCAATACTAGTTGAACTCAGTTTTTGTTAGCACAGGGAAGTTTGGTTCCCCGCCCTCAGGGGGTTAACAGGCTTCTGGCAGGTTTTTTTTGTGCAGACTGCGCATGCTGGATTTACAGTTAAGCAGTTGCATGTCTGCACACCTCCACATTCCTCAGGTTCCTTCCTATTCATTCAGCAGAGCTAGGGAGAGGCCGAGCTGTCAACCTGCACAGCTACATACACTCCTATACTCCCTAACACACACCAGACCGGTTTATTATTGCTATAGACAACCCAGAGTTGGTGTATTGTGGTGCAACCCTTTAGTGAGTTAGGAGATGAGTCAAATGTCTAACTTTGGTTCTTATCTTTGCTTGAAGTATAAATCATAAGTCATTTATATGTTC
Source organism: Etheostoma cragini (assembly GCF_013103735.1). Taxonomy (NCBI): domain Eukaryota; kingdom Metazoa; phylum Chordata; class Actinopteri; order Perciformes; family Percidae; genus Etheostoma; species Etheostoma cragini. Next base: position 7,624,112 of record NC_048424.1, read on the forward strand.
CACTGCCACCAATAGAAATTCAGGATTGCTCAATTTTTTTTTTTTTATCAGCGTGACTAGACGTAGCAGAAGTCGTACGCACTCTTAATACTATAGAAATATGTTGTAATAATTTTTTTTTTTTTAAAGTGTGATCCTTATGTCACATTTGATAGATGCAGCACTTCACTTTTTTTCTTTTCTTCAATTAATCAACTTTTTGTTCAGTAAATGTAACACTCAAAGTGGGCAATAATTAGCTATAGGGTTTCAATTGATGATTTGGACTTAATTGATCCATGGCCAGAAAATGAAAGGGCAACTGTTTTCATATTTTATTTATTTTATGTCATTTAATCAGCCACATTTTTATTGGATCAAACAATAAATAGTATGATTTGCTCTGTTTCTCTTGAAAATATTTAGGTAAAATGACAATTGAAGATGTTTTCTTGTTATTTGTGTGCTGGCCATATTTCACCCTTTTAACAAATCATCAAAAATAGGTTTAATATATGATTAAAAAAAATACTAAAATTGCAGCCCTCATATCATTTATTATAAAATACAACAACAAATTAATGTTCTAATTTATTAAAAAATCGCACAATCTCCCTGTTTTTATATCTTAATTCCTTTTCCATGTTCCCCGTGTCATCTCCCAATACTTACTTAGTCTTTTCCATCTCTCCTCATCTTCCCTTCTTTTTGCTTTGTTGCCCTAGCAGGAAGAGGGTTCTTCAGGCAGACAGGCCACTATGCTACCTCTGGTTATCCCTGTATCAGTGCCAGTGCACAGTAGACAAGCAGATCCTCAGGGTGGCTGGACTCAGGGACGAATTAGCCAGGGTGAGAGGCCTGCAGGACCGTCCGACCGCAAACCTTCTGTCATTGTGGCTCGACGGCGATCACTCAGAACCTCCACGAACGAGAGTTATGGCCAGGTTAGTATTGTAAGAAGACCATGTGTTAATCTTTGGTCAAGTCTAGTTCTGCCTAAAACTCCTGGTTGATTGGCAACAACAAACACTTCTTGAGCAGCTGCTTTGTCTGAAATTCACCAGAAGAGCAACTTCACTTACTGCATGAACAAAATCAAGTTGGTTTAATAACAAACACAGTAATATTTGCAATGTGCGTCTGCACGGAGAAGTAGTTTTCCACGCAACTATGGCCCTTAGTAAGTTGCTAACCTTGCAGACTGTTGCATGCAGCTCATCATTTAACAGGGGTTTTATTACTCCCTGCAATATATAAAACTGATCTATCAAAAATTGCAGAAAATTTCCATTGGAAGCATCAGACAGAACTCCAAAGCTGACATGAATTGATTATGGGGAATCAAATTACAGCAAATGCACCTACAAACACATCAAGCTCAGTTGCAGCAGAAGAATTTAACTTCTAATTAGATTGATATTAAAAAAGAAAAAGTAATGGTCTGATTAAACCCTCAATCTTCTGTCTAGGATGGGGAAACTGATCCAGAGCCGGACGAGGATGGAAAATCCAAATTTAAGCGCCGACCTCGTCCTGAGCCTCTCATCATCCCTCCGCACAAACCATCCTCCTTCATCCCTCCATCCCTCTACTCCAGCATCTCTTCCTACCAGAGCAACCTGCGCTCTCCCGTCCGATTGCCGGACAACCCCCTCACGCTGCCCCCGTACACGCCTCCACCCATCCTGTCTCCTGTGCGCGAGGGCTCAGGACTCTACTTCTCCACCTTCCTGACCAACATCGCCGTAAGCAACCAAATCCTGCCGCCGCCACCTGCGCCCAAATCTGCGACGCGCAGTCTGTTGCGCTCCAGTAAGTCTCAGTTGTTGCTTCTTTCAGGTTGAATCGGAGACAAGTTCTTCTAATGAGGCGTTCTCAGATGTCTAACAAGGAAATTTTGTTATTGTATTTGCAGCAAGTTCAGAAGTCACACCTCCTGTTCTGTCCTTGATCGGTGACGCAGCACCTGCTAGCCTTGAACCGTAAGTACAGACGCCTTTTCAGAACTGTGCTATTGGAAAAAAAATAAATACAAATTATATATTTTTTTCTCAGACGTATCAACATTGGGCAAAAATACCAGGCAGAAATTCCCGACTTGCGGGATCAACCTCTCTCCCAGTCTGACCTGCACAAGGCTGACTTGGTTTGGGTCCCTATGGCCGACTCCCACCTCAAACACGGTGACCAAGAGAGCAGTTAGTATCTCACACAAGTTGTTCACTGATCATTGTTCTTTTCTCTGTGTGAGCTTTTTATCACCATCTCATCCACTGATTCTTTCAAACCCTCGTCATTTTCTCTTCTGTTTTTTGTAGTGGAGGATTTGTTGAACATGGCTTGTTGCAGTGTGCTCAGGGGCGGAGGAACCAATCAGGAGCTGGTTTTACACTGTTTACATGAATGTGGAGGTGATTTCCTTGTGAGTAAAGTGGCTTCTAATCAGTTTACTGCAGTTCAGTTTGCATGATTATTAGCAGTACAACTTTTTAATTTAATCAAAATCCTACAATTTGATAGCAGCAGAATTTGTCGGTCTAACTTTTTTATTATGTCTCTTGTTATGACCATAACATGCATTTTTCAAAAATGACTATTTTTACGGCAACTGAACAACAAGCTGTTTAAAGAATGGACTGTTCACTGTGATAACTCACGTTAATTTTAAGGAAACACTGGGACGTTTGATGCTTCAGGACCCAGTTTTCCCCAATGGTCATCACCTGGCAGGTTATCACTACTCAGGTGAGCTTCAACATTACAGAAAAATGCTGTTAAAAAGAAAATCACTAGATTCTCACAGATGTCCTGGCTGTCTCGGCCTCTTCTTTATCTTCTGTTGCTGATTTCTCATTCTATATCGATGACGTTTCATTCATGGGATTGTTCCGGTGCCGTCTGATGTCCCGCAACTTCCGCTTTCTTTGTGTTGGCATTCTAAATTCCGGTTGAGTCTGTCGATTTGGGAAACATCGTCCGAGCTAGAACCTACAATCATATTATATTTAAATTGTTTGTTTCTTAATTCTCTTTTGTTAAGCACACATTAAATTTCACTGCATCTGATTCATTCGCAGGCTCTGATTGCTGGACTGCAGAAGAGAAGTGCTACTTCAATAAGGGGATCTCTGCCTACAGGAAGGACTTCTTCATGGTGCAGAAATTGGTATGCTCATTAGTTTTACCCTGCAGCATTAACGATTATGAATCATTCTGAATAACTCTAAAATACATTTACATTTGATTATATACAGTATGTGCTCTGTGCCTTTCAAAACTAATAAATCAATAATCACATTACTTATTGGTATCATTGCTTTAAACAAACCATACCAAATTTTCAACCATTACGCTCCTGAGTCGGCATTTTACGATATGAGGCCAGGTGCAGATGGATAATGTCCTTTTCTTTCATCACAAACAGACTTAAAACTTAACGAGTTCCAAACGTGCAAACACAAAAGCAATTTAGACTATTCAAGCCACATCCACTGTGATAGGAAGTAACTGGATTTATGGGAAACGTGGTCTTCATTTCATAGAATCATTAACAGCAACAAGGCCACTAGCATGAGGCTGAGGCTGTCACTTGTCTTAAGTGTGTTCTTGTTCACATTGTGTAATAATAGGATGCATCAATTGTTGATGCATCCTGCACAGCAGTCTCACTGTGGAACAAGTTAATAAATATTAATATTTTAAATTCTGCATCACCGATTTTTAAAGGTGCAGACCAAAACTGTGGCTCAGTGTGTGGAGTTCTACTACACATACAAGAAACAGGTGAAGATTGGACGCAATGGGATTTTAACCTTTGGCCCGCCAGATTCACCAGGGGAGAAGCCCACAGAGGTTGTGGTGGACATTAAGGTAGAGTGGAATACCATAGTGATGTGTGGTAAAGCATTACATGGCTCAGGTACTCTTTTGAAAGGGAAATAATCCTTTTAAATGGGTGTATACATCCAAATTTGAAAGGTTGGTTCTAATATGTTGTGCACTTATCTTGTATTTATCTGATGTGATTTGTTGCAGAGTTCACAGCAGACAAAAATGACTCAAGGAGAGATGGATGGAGATGTAAACAAGGATGTTTCGTACGAGAGCAGCCAGCGGGCAAGGGTTGCTCAGTCACTACAGGCTCATGACTATGCAAGTATTTCATTACATACTTCGGTTTCTGCAAGTAGGGCTGGACAATATATTGATATTACATCGACTTCAATATATGAAGCTAGACATCGTCCTAAATGTTGGCTATTGTGATACGACAAGTGTCTTTTCCTGGTTTTAAAGGCTGCATTACGGTAAAGTGATTCTAAACTTACCCAAACTTAGTTTTCCAAACTTACCCAAATTACTGTTTTATTATGTGCCTTAACCAACATAGTCATTGTATCCACATTATTGGTGACTACTTTTAAAAACTCTGTGTTAATCTATTATGTAAAGCACCGGTATGTAAACCTACAACATTGCCTCAATATCGACATTGATGTGTTTGGTCAAAAATATCCTAATCTTAGATTTTTTGCAAATCACCCAGCTTTATTTTCAAGGCAGTTCATTGACTAAACGTACGCACACAGTAAAAGAATGAAGTAAAAAAAACTGCAAACCTAAACTGTAGTTATTTTTTGGTGCTCCAGGCAGGGACGTTGCCGGTGATGAAAGAGCCACACATTTTGAATAAGGAGGCTCAACACCCGCCAGTGCCTCACAGGCCTCGGGCTGAGCCTGCAGCAAAGAAGAGCAGAGCTCCAGCGAAGCCCCCACCGGATCCTGATGCAGAATTTCCTTGCAAGAAATGTGGCAGGTATGTCAGAATCATCAGAGATTGTCTTCACATGTAGGCTGTGACATGATGTCTTGGTTTTGCATTATATGGCCCTTAGTTGTTTTTTTGCTCACCCAGGTGTTGCAGTCTCACTAATGTTGTGGTAATGTAGGATGTTGGCGGCAGTTACAGTAGCACATGTGGTTCACCTCATTATGTTGATCTTCATGTAGGTCAAAGATATGGAAATCAATAGATAAAATAGTAGATAATGAAATAGTGAATCGTATGAAGAAATGCAGATAAAATATGTAATATGGCTTTGGAATGGTGAATTAATCAGCCTGGTTTGTTTTGATGGGCAGATAAACGACTTGTTATAATGAAAAGTAGAATTCTGAAAGAAAATGGGGAAATGGCATTGTGAAATTAAAACATTTTGAAAGACAAACAGTTTTTTCCAAATTTAGTGGACCTTTCTGCAGCAGAGTTTAGTAGACTTTGTGAACTTCTATTAGATAGTGTTGCATCATTCCAGACCGCTGTTATTGTGTGTAATGTCGCATGCTCTCCCTCCCCCGCCATAGGGTGTTTTATAAAGTGAAGAGTCGAAGTGCCCACATGAAGAGTCATGCGGAGCAGGAGAAGAAGGCTGCAGCGCTGCGTCAGAAGGAGGAGGAGGAGCAGGCCGTAGCTGAAGCTCGGGCCAGGAAGGTAGCAGCAGTGGCGGCTGCGATGGTGGCGACTAATCAGGGAGGAAACGGATTGACAGAGCAGGCAGAGTCCAGCAGCCATGAAGACTCATCTGAGAAAGAGGATGAAAAAGATGAAGACTGGCACTGAGAAAAACAAAAGAGAAACCAATGAGAAGATGGATTGATGGGTAGAAATAGGGTAGAGATGGAGGTTGAATCAGAGAGGCAGAGATGAAAAAAGATGTCCTGCCCCACCGAGAGCAGAATAAAGACTTTCTGTTAAACTTCACACTCCTTCCCTGGCTGACGCTGGCTCTTTGTGACCGCTATCCATCAGTCAGCCAGTCGCACGCCACATCTTCACACATTTTGTATCTTTTTAATATTCAGAGTAAGTTTATTTTTTTGTAAATGCACTTGTCCTGTATGCTTCTGCTTTTGCCAATATTGCCTTTTTATATCCTTTATTTAATTGAATATATGTCAAAATATTATACATTTTCATCGCGTGGACTTATATTTCATAAAATAATCAGGATGCCTGTTTAGCACTAAAACGTTAATATCAAAGCAATCTTTCACTTTACAACATAATCCCTTTTAATTAAAGATAAAGTAAGAGCTTGTATTTATCTTCGGAAATTACTGCGTCGAATTTTGCAGATTTTCATCAGATTTTTAGGTTGGTTGCACAATTATTTTACAACTAAGGGAGCTTTTGAAATAATTATGTACAAAAAAAAACTATATATGAAATGGCCATATATTTATGATACTGCATTTTTGCAATGATTTTGGTAGTATAAAAACTAATCATGTCAGCTGCAATAAGACTTGTGAAAAGTTTATTAAAATGTCTACTGTTCTGAGAAGTGTGTTTTTATTTTTTCAGTCCCAAAATGGGCAGCAAGACTTTCTTGAACCAGCAGGTGGAGGCAGTGGTTCAGTTATTTTGCAGGATATTTTGTTCACACGTGTGTAGATAAATATACATTTAGTCTGCATAGAAAAACTTAGCTGAAATTCTTTGTGGGTCCATGTGTCATTTTACCTCCTAAATCTTGCTTAATATGCTCTCCTCAAAACAGAATCTATATTGACTAAGCAAGAAAGATTTTCCACAATTAAATTTAACTCCAAAAAACTATTTTCTTAGGTCTGACTCAGCATGCTAGAAAGGCTTCATATTCATATTCAGGTTACGGGCTGATTTAACTGAAGAAGCTGGATTACACATATACATAACTGCATCCTGAGCCAAGACACAAGGGAAATCCACTGACTTAGCTACTTTATAAGGTCCGTAGATTTAAAGGAACAGTTTACCACAAAATGAAAATGTAGTCATTATTCTGTTCAAATTCCAATTATTGCTACATCTTCCCCATTTGCGGGATGTATTTAGTGACAGCACAGCTTTGAGCTAAATGTTAGCATCAGCATGCTAAAATAACAATGCTAACCGGCTGATCTTCAGACGTTTTAGACGATCTAGGGACGGTTATCCTGTTCATCTTAATATAGCTTGGATACTGTTTCACAAGCTAACTTTTGCTAATTAGCACAAAACACAAAGTATAACTGAGGCTTGTGGCAATGTCATTAGTGTAAAATGAGATTATTGAAATGGGGACATTCATCTGAAGAATGTAAGATGAGATTTATTTTATAAATATTTAATTCACAGATTACCTTTTTTAGAGTTACAGAAATAAGTCACATATTTTTCATTAAGTGTAGCTTCATAGTGTATTGTGTATCTTGAGATAACAAGGGAGCTATCTAGCTAATGTAGCAGTTAGGTTGGGGGTGGGATATGATGACGAGATGATGGAGCACGTTTTGTTAGGAGCCAAGAGTTGTCAAATAAAAAGTGGACCAAGTTACACAGTCGGAGCTGTCTCCGTGCTCTTACTCTATCCACGCCCCCGAAAGTACTGAAAAGTTCCGAAAGTAACGCTAACAACTAATAACTAGCGCTACATTAGTTTTGCAGGTGTCTGATTGTGAACCATCAATTTCAGGGTATTTATAATCCAGCATACTTGTAAATTAAATATAACTGAAAAGACACTAAGTGTTTTTTATTCTATACCTCATGAATAGTTTAAAAGACTCTTTTTGTTTTTTTAATCCCCCAATTTCGGAAATATGGTTGTCAGTGTAAAATTACAGCTGCTCACTGTAAAGATGTAGTGTTTGCAGTGAGATGTAACCGATAGTGTGGTGTATTCAATGTCTTCAGAGGGATCTATTTGCTCTGGGGCTTGGGACGAAGTATCGGAGGTTTACAGTGAGGATCAAATGCCTTCCCTGAGCAGTGGGCCGGCTAATAAAGCCCCATTAGAAACCACGCAACAGTAAAATAGGTTAGAGATAAAGGAGAAGATGAAGACATTATGAGGCCGACTGGTGTAGAGGGATGGAGACAAGGGCAAAACTCTGAATTAATGTCAATAAATGTCTGGAAGACAAATGATAAGATCAATGTTACCCCTCCAGCAGGGTCAAGGTCAAATCTAATGCAAAGCAGAAATGTATTGGCTACCTTAAGATTATTTATGTTCAGCCACTCAGTGATAAAACTTTAAACATTTTCTGTCCATGACCCGAGAGGCTGCAGGTCAATGTCATTCTTGCAGTAACTACACAGAAAGAAACACAAGGCCACAGTATACTGCATGTTCATAAAGTGACTGCACATACAGTAGATACAACACATCACAATCATTTCATTTATGGGGTTAAAAATATAATTAATCATTGTTAAATTTAGTATGTTTAACCTAGGGTAAATGTTAACATGGATATTCTTTACTTAAAGATTAATTGAAAATGTCTAATTCATGGGTTTTTAGTTTGTAGCACTATAACAACTTGTTGCAACCCTGTCTCCTAGAAATTAGGTTAATATACCACTAATTTGCAGAAGAACATACTGTATGTTTCAAGATTAATGTAATGCAACCTGGATTTGAAAGTAGATACTGTATTTGCACATCCAACTATCTTTGATGCAGGTGCGTTGGAAAGCATCACTCAAGTCTTGACAAAAGCAGATCCTGCACACTGCTCTTGCTCAGTTATCAAACTAACGTTTCAGTCCCTCTGGACCTTTATTAAGAGTATTTTAACATTGAATAAATAGACAATGCTCCGCCCATTCTGTGTGCACAGGTGTGGGACGATTATTCCCCTGTCTCTACCGTTCAATAATTACCAGCAACGTGTGTACAATCCATCACATTCCACATATAGGAAAAACACGCGCACATTCTATTAGGTCTATTTACAATAATATTTGCAGAAAATGCATATCTGGTGAATGAAAAATATCAGTCTTGCAGCTCACATAAGTCATTTTTAGTTGTCTAATCATATTAATACTTTTACCTTGAGTGTAACATAAGATAGGTCTCTAAAATCCCAAAACGTATAGAGCATGATATGCCACTCTATATCATTATTTAATCATTTGAGGGATGGAGTTTGCCTGTGTTTAATGTTAAGGTTGTATCAGCAAAGCCGCAAAATGTTGTTTCTGTTGTATGTGCATAATGTAGATAAGTCTTGTATCATTTTATGTTTGTACATAACCATAAATGCATTGGTTTCTACAACACTACACTATAGCAAACTATCAAAAGTAGTATACTCAGCGTATAGTGCATATTGTATGCAGTGTGGAATAAGGACATAGCACTGGTCTTGATTGGCTTCTAATATTTACAAAAATGTTTTTGTAAATTTTACTTTAACTGCATTCTGTCAGTGTGTTCATCACGATATAGAAGCTGCTTCTCTTCAACGTCCTCTGAAGACATTAGGCTGTAAAATGCATAATCTTTCCAGCCTTGCTTACATCTAGCCGTCCTTGACGCCAAACCGAAACTGCTTCATGTAATGACAATAGCAGCCATATAACTGACAAAACACTCAAAGAGCTCAATTTTAATGTGCGGTCAAAGGCCTTGAGGGATGTGATCTACCAGGCTGAACCCTCGACCCGTGACACCTCTTACTCGATTGGTTATCTGCCTGTCATCTTTACCTACAGCTCTCCAGCATTTTACAGGTATAGTGTAGAGAACGTTAAAGAGCCCTGTGCTCTGCAGTAGGTCAGCTGCTACTCCATCCTTACACAGTAGCTCACGTAATGGAATTAAACCCATCAGTCAGTATTTCAGCTGGAGTCAGCAGAATTACTCTCTGACAGCTATGCAAATGGCCCTCAAATCCAATCCATTCATCTCCATTGCAGGGAGGTTGTAACGCCTAAGAAACATGAGCTGCTGGTGACCGACACTGGCATGTTTAGTGACATCTGTATCACAGCTCATTTTAATGGAACCTATAGATCTTGGCCTCAATCTACACTGAAATCGTTGCTTTTGCTTTTGAGTAAAGAGGCTCCTTACCCTGCTGTCACCTGCAGCAAGGAGAATTTATTGCCTTTTCCAGGGTCCTAAGTCTATCAAGTCCTCCCTGAGGAACAATATTGAGTTCCAGTAGATTAAAGAAAAAAGAAATAATAGGAATTACGCTTATGCCCTTTCTTGCCCAGAAGATCAATACCACTTTTACATTTGATAGTGGTATCAATCTTTTCATCTAATGTTTGGCAAGAAACACAATGGGCTTATTTCCCAAAATGTCAACCTATTCCTTTAAATATGTTACTGTGGAGTGCTGATATGAAGAGATGGCTACTTGACATTTAAATCTAGCTTTAAAACCTAATCTAGCTTGAATAGTGAGACATTAAATCACTGCAGCGACAGAATCAGGGAAGCGGTGCTCATTTGCCCGTCCTCTTCCCTGATAAAGTCAATTTTTGTTTATTGCAGAAGACTCTTCCTTTGTTATGACTCTGCAAGAAAAGGAAGCTTGGGTGGCCACCTTGCTGAAATCTGAAATTATCCGGGAGTGAAAGAGGTTGTGGCTGTAGCTCTGCCAACATGCACTCACTCACTCACTCACTTTAAGTGCTCTCAATTCAGTCCTCATGCCAATCTTCCCATGAACGAACAAGAGCTCTTGGCCCACCCTCAGTGAGTCCCTGACCGCTTTAACAAAGACAGTCTATATACACAAGGGCATTATTTACTGCATACGCTGCAATAAACTAGAAATGGGGGAAAGAATGCCACAAAATCACATCTGCATCGTAGTTGTGACATTGGGATACATTTTTAAAAGGTACTTCTTAAATATTTAGCACACCAGGACACCTCGGAAGGTGTCACATAACCACTGGGACTTATAAAGTGTATGAAATGTGCTAAAAAAAAAAGAGCTTTTCTTGTCTTACCCAGACAGTCGTTCTCCATTTGGGGATCATCATTAATTAATTAATAATTTCATGTAGCAAAAATTTCATTCAGCCTTAAAAGGTTGTTAATCTTGCCACATAAAACAGTGTGCAAATAAAAGTGTCTATCTCGTAGGTTGTAATGTGAATGGATGTTAGTTAAAAAGCTGTTTGAAAAGATATTTGTTGGTATCACAAATCACTCAAAGCAAACAAGCGCTCCACTGAAGTCATACATACAACATCAGCGTGTTTTTTCTTCTAAAACCGCTGAGCCAACAGTTTTTTTAGCTAGGCCCAACATTATGTTTCATCTAGTTGTGATCCATCACTGATGGATACTGAATCAGTCGTCCATCATAAAATCATCAACATGCAGCCTTCTCCTCTCAGGGAGGAGGTGATGTAATGGCCGAGATGCTCTGATTTATCTCTGTGACTCACTGTTTTCTCTGCCCACCCTGCGTTTGCCTGCCCTGCCCCACCACCCCCAGCATGATCCAGCCTCCCTCGTGCTTCCAGTCATGATGGAGAGTCAGCTTACATCAGCCATGGGACGTAAACTGGAGGACGGGCACCAGTTTGTTGAAATCAGGAATTCTTCAGCATTACAGTGTTGTGATCGATCCAGGCAAGCAGCCAGAGCTCCATTAGTGAACCAGCTGTCCCGAGGGCTGCATGATGAGGGACCCGTTTCTCAGAAGGGCTTTCCTCAGTTCGCCATTATTCATTAAAATATCAGCAATGGTTTTAGCATTAAGTCATATATTGATGAAATAATGTATTGGCCGTTTTCCCTGTTCTTTTAAAGGAGGAACATTACTCGTTCAGGAGCATGTACTGTATGTTATCATATGGGATCCATTATACAATGTTATAGTAATGGGGTGTTTTAGCATCATTTTATGAAATATATCTAATATAAGATATAAATAGCTTTAAAAAAGTACTTTGTCCTTCATTCAAAATCTTACTTCTAGAAAAGTATGAAAGTATTAACATCAAAATGTTTTAAAGTATTGAATTAATTAATTACTAGTTATGCAGAAAAATGGCCCCTGTAAACAATGATTTATTTTATATTATATTATATTATAAACATATTTGTTTTTGAACACATGTTCAGACCTCTAAAAGTTGTGTAATAGAAGCAAAAAGTAAAACAAAATGAAAATACTCAAGTAAATTATGAGTACCTCAAAGCAACTTTTACTTACTACTGCGTACCTTCTTGTAAGCATGTTTCAGACATGTGTACTTTATACAGTATTTCCAATAACAATGAGGTCCATTACTTAATCTTTATTGTCTTTCTGCCACACCTCGGTTAATTCTGAGGTTATTTTGGTTGTTGGATGCCTTTTTCATCTTCATCGTCTTGACTGACACGTGCATTAGCTTACAGTGTTGATGCTGTATAATCATCCATTCTTCCAACCATCTTTCATACCACCATGGAACTTTTACACGACCGTCCCTGCTTAGAGCAGCATTACCAGGCAACAATAATGTAACTTAAACTAAAATAAGAAGGCTCATTTTAAGTTTCACATCTCTTAGGAGGATGTCCGCCAGATTCATAAAAACAAAGTTTGCTGTTATAATCTGCAGCACACCAATTCAAAGTTTCTGGCCAATACATGCAAATTACCATTGGGTTGGTTTATTTTCTTCCAGTGTTGCAGTTTAAAGTCTTGTTCAACCGAGCAACAGAGTTGTCATTATCTTACAGTTAGATATCCTTCCTGTTTCTCTGAAGGTTACAATACATAAAACCTTAAACGTGAGACTGCAGACATTACTTTGGAAAAATAAATGACAGCTTTTCCAACATTACTTGAGTATTTCAAGGCCAACAACAACTTATTTAGAGTGCATCAACTTTACAACTTTACAGCACAACTTTTGGTCTTATTCACTAGTTTCTGTCTTGACTGTATTGGACTAAATTCAATAAAACACAAACAAAATCATAAATTGCAGTTTTTACCCTTAATAACAGCCAGTAATTTGACAGCAGTGATTTACTGATAGACCCACATTATCCTCATAGCCCTGGTTCATTGCTTTGTTTTGACACATTTTCATGCAGGTACAAAGAAGACGCCGCATGAATCTTCATTAGGCTACAGTATATTGTAAATTTGATCAATACAAATTTTCTGTGTAGCCTAGGAACGATCTAAATAAGACTTATTGTCTCTTAAAATGACCGCACAGAAAGCTGTTATTTCAGTCTCTACTCAGTGCCTTTATTTTGCACCCAGCGTGTTAATAAATGAGACTGTAGCTCTGTCCAAGAGCGCTTTCTCTGTTTACATATTCAGGTAAATATGCTGTCGCTGCGCTCAGCTCTCTGGGCTCTTATTTAAACTGAACTCCAATTACATCCATATCTGGCCTCTAGCATAAACAATCATGCTCATTCTCAGCAGTCACATGGATTATGTGTTTGTAACTGTGTATGGATTTTGGAAACATGTTGTATAATACACTATTAGCACCATTAGGATGAAGTGGAGACTGACACAATCCTTACACCATCTTCAACTGAGCTTGCTGATTAAATGAATGACAAAGTTCCTTGACTAATAAAAAGCAGCAGCAGGTTGGTTGAACACCAAACAAAGGACATTACAACACTGCAACAGATGTCACAGGTCATTTTTTTTGCAGCAAATAAATCAAATTATGAGGGAAATAGGTCATATATGCTTGTGCATTTTAGTAAAATGCAATTTTATAAACTTAGTATATCATTTTATGAAAAACTAAGTTGAAGATGATGTAGAGCACTTACAAATGCTCATTCAATCCCACTGCAATTTTCATTTAAAACATGGCAAAATTAGGTTACTTTGGCAGAACTTCCTCCATCTGCAGAGGAGGGTCTGGCTAGTCCACACAGCATTCCTGGGTGGGAGAAAAACGTGCTCTGGTTTATTGGCATTTCTTTAAACCAATCACAATCATCTTGAGCGGCGCTACTTGCTGTACGGAGCAACGGCACCTCGGCAAAATAGCCTCGGTAGGAACTTGGTTTAGTGGACGTTCAAATGTTGTTTCAGACGTGCAACAGAAAACTGTGATTGGACAGACAGAGCTAGCTGTCTGGATTTACCCTGCAGAGATCTGAGAAAAGGTTAACCTATAGTCCTCATAACTCAACTGGAGTTTAAAATGCCAACACAAAGGAAGCCCAAGGCAACAGATATCTGGTCTAAATGAGTGAAATCCGGTGGAATTTCCAACGGAGCCATCCCGGAAGTCAAGGCTACAGACAATGGCAAAATAGACTGTCTCCTCTATTACTGCAGTTTGCTTACATGCTCTTATTTATGCAATTGTTGTTTGTAGTTTTCTGCTTTTAATGCCATTTTAAGTGAGTCTTTCATGGGTGTATGTTTTGTATGTGGCCTGTGAGCTCTAACCAAAGACAATTTGCTATCATTATGTGATAGACATAAAGTTTAATTAATCTTGTATCTGAAATTGACTAAATTAATTAAGAAAATTTACATTTATGGTCTGCTAACAACAGCAAAGAAGTTAGTTGTTTTCAGGATTCGGGCTATATCTTAAGAAAATGCATGATCCCCCAAATAAACTGATTAATCACTTTGACCAGATCCCCCATAATAATTTAATGGATCATTAGACCAGAACTGCAGTCCAGGATGGTTGTGTTTTACTTTTTAATGGCATTGCTTTTTTCACTTATCTTATATATAAAGATAAAATCTACCCAAATGAAAGCAGGAACTTTTGGAAGTGCACAGCTATGAGCGGAATTAGAAGGAGGAAATTGCACACACTAACTAGATGTGCGTTCACCGCTGCAAATAAGATTTGTTGAAGTATCAATCATCCTGGAAGAAATAAAATCAATTATCCACAAGGTCATCTCAGGGTAATCAAAGCAATCACTTGGGCACAAAAAGGCTCAATGCAGCAGCCAATTGCTGACTGAATAATGTCCTCAGAGCTGTGTTAAGTGTCTTTGGTATCAAAGGCAATTTCCATTTAAATGTTAAATTGACAATGCGTAGCAAATGTATGGGCGAAGCAATGTGAGCTTGCTGTGTCATAACAGTCAGCGCAAAGGAGGACAGCGATTCAGAGAGGAGAGAGAGAGAGAGAGAGAGAGAGAGAGAGAGAGAGAGAGAGAGAGAGAGAGAGAGAGAGAGAGAGAGATGGCAGAGGCCAACCAGCCAACCATATAAAATAAATACACTTTTTTGGAGGATTTGGAGACAGCGTTTTCGTTAGATTGATTAACTCTACTGTCCCGCAGTACTTGTCCTTGTAGGCTATTTGCAGTCCATTAAATAGTTTTTGACCTAATTATTTTGCACTGAAATGACACTCGTCTTTCGGCGCTGTGCATGTCCTCGCACGGAGGTGTGGTGTGGCATGCTGGCGCTGTATATTAACAAGTTCTTAAAACCTCAGCCCTCCACAACAGCAATGGGCCTCATATCCTGAGCAATAAAGTCGACAATTCCTTCCGTGAGATTATTTTTGCGTTTGAATGGTAGAGGCTTAACATCCAGCGGGGTCTGGGGGGGTCCGGGAACGCTACCGTAGTTGCGGGTGGGTGAGCTGGTAGTTATAAAACCATTATTAGACCATGAAATATGCCAATTCTGATATGTTCATATAGCCTGCTCCAAACAGACAGGGCAACCTAACGCAGACACGTTATCTTACCGTTTTTAGGTGATATGCCATGTTTGTAGTCGAGCTGCGATACGCAAACTGTTGCTTGCCAACTTTGCATTCAACTTTTTTCGGTTATCTATTTTTGTAAAATGCTGCCACACTGGGGATGTCTCCGACAGGGTTGAGGAGGACTGACTGGAAATGAAACACTCACAATTCAATAAATATTCAGCAATCCATTAAAACAAGGCTTTCTAGTTCTTTCTTCAATCTGTCCCCGGTGGGTTGGGCTAATCTAAAAAAGTGAAAACAAGGGGGGTGTTCTGAAGACAGACTGTTACCTGTCAAATAGGGATGCTCTGAAAACACCCCCATTAGCAATTAGTGCTTTCCACCCATAAACCATAACGGTGTATGCTTCCACCTGATGAAATAACAAGGCAAACAATCGACCAACAGATTTTTGGTTGAGCCAGAAAGTATCGACCAATAGATCGACTAGCCAACTGGGAGATTACAGCCCTAGTAAATAAGTATATTTACTTAAGTACAATTTGGAGGTACTTGTAGTTTGCTTAATTTTTTTTCCCATTTTTGGCTACTTCTGTACTTCTACTTCACTACTTTTTGGAGGCAAATATTGTACCTTTCACTCGACTACTTTTACATGACATATTTAGTTGCTGGTTACTTTCTATTATAAATTCAAAATATAAATCAACTAATAATTATAATGCAATAAATTATATATTTATTAAATGGGCCATTCTGCATAATGAGTTCACGATATTTTGATGCTAACACTTGTTTGCATGTATATATATATATATATATATATATATATATATATATATATATATATATACACATATACACACACACACACACACACACATATAGAAATATATACACATACAAATTAGTTTGTTATAGGGCTTTTGTTATCTTATTTCTTAAAATAGATTTATCTATTCGGAGTAGTGTATTTAATTATGATTTATATTTTCAAATGTATGCCTGTTTGTGTATTGTAATGTCATAAAGAGTATTGTCAAAGAACAGATTGTAGGACCCCAGGGAGAAAAGCTTTTAGCTTATGCTGAAGCTAATGGGGATCCAAATAAAACAAACAAACACACAAAACATACAGAGTAAGATAGATAGATAGATATTGAGACCTCTTAATCAAAAGTTACCTTTACTGTGTCTCTCCTTTTTCAAATAGTTGGATTTTGCCAACCATCTATTCAATCACATGCACTATCTTGTTACAACATCCATATAGAGATGCTGCAATAACATGAATCAAATTAGAGAAATATTAAAGCATAAAACTAACAACTACAGCTGAAACAGAATCCAATAAATGTGCAGATTCTTATTGATTTGTAATTAGAGACATTTATTGATGCTCTGAAAGGCTGTGTGGATACAATTACGTAGCACATGCATTACATTGCAGAGGCAGTTCACATCAGATGACTGTGAAATCTGCAGTTGCAGTTTATGAAAAACATGCAGTAACTTTTAGGCTCAGTCCTGATGGGATTTATGGATGCATCGATGCATTTTATCATTATAGGCTGAAAGTAATAACATCATCTATCTGCCACTGAGTAGACGCCAGAGCACTGCTTTTGACCTATACTTTTTCACTCATGAAATGAGTACTGCTTAGGTGCCTGCCTAAGGTTTAATGCTAGAGAGTTTTTTTTAAAATAATTATTATTATACAAAACTGATGTTATGTGTATGGCCTCTAGAAACTTGAGCAAAATGTGTAAGTCCCGTGATGAGTAGGAAATAGGACTTCAGCTGCCTCCCAGTTCCCTGATGTCCACACTACGACAAATTGAGAATGAGTTAAAAAGTTTGATGACCACTGGAATAATAATACCTTTGACTAAAATCAATTAGTTTTATCAATTACTGTTTATAGAAGTTCACAATTATTCTTTCGACTTCTTTCTTTAACCTGTATTGGAAGTGTGTCTGAAGAATCTGAGTTTCTCCATGTCAGAGTGGGGCTTTGCAGAACAGGTATTTTTGTATCTTTCAATGGTCCATCACTCTGCTGTTCAGTCCCCCCATCTCTCTCCTCATCCTCCCTTCCTCTGATTCATTAGTAGGACTTGGAGCCCCTCTGCCCTCTTTAACTACCTCCATTAAATCCTTTCTCTCTCCATTGCAACTTGTCCAATGGAGCATCAGTTCATCATCCCAGTTAAGAGCCGCAGCCATGTTGTCTGCATTTTTCATCCTACCCTCTTTATTGTTACAAACCAACCAAGCCCAGCACTCTGACGCTATGAAACACATTAATGAAATGAAAAATGTAATTTATATAATGCTTGTAAACCAGTGATTCACACTAGGAGAGGTAAAACAAGTGTCTCTTTTCTTGTACTTGTTGAGGAGATGTATTCACAAATCCACACTGTTGGACTAAAGCAAATAATGAAGTGGGACTACAACTAATACACCGTCCCATAAACACTAGTTGAGAAGTAATACATGTGCATTATTAACCAGGTAATTTATGTATTCTAGTGGTGGAGGTGAATGAAGCTTAAATGTTCCAGTCAGTCACAACAAACACATGTTGTGTAGCCAAACAAAAATGTTTCAAAAATGATGCAAAAGCATCTAGAATAGTTCCTTTTCTGATGCATCCATAAAATGTGTAGTCTTGGATCTAAATATATTTCATTCTGTTGACGTTAAAAGTTTAAGCAACCTTAAAACTACTTAAAGTGAAACAAATTGAGAAAACAGTATTTGGAGTTTTTTGAAATATCACTATGAACAATACACTGTGGTTTTAAATGACAAGTGCTTTTGTAAATTTGACCACTTCAGTATCTCCTTGCTGCACCAACCTTGCAGTGTTTATCCTGTAATATCATGTAACCTGTGCAAACAAACAGGAATCAAATGTGTCTGCAGAGCAAATACCACAGGTCCTAGAGGAGCGGACTCAGCTGTAATTGGTGAACTGGATTCGTGTTAAGGGCAATGCACTGAGGTCAGGCTATGTAAAGGCCCGCACCCCCTTCTGAGATGGATACCAGGCTACACATGGGGCGCTGGATTATCTGCTTATCTCTGCCTTCATTATTTCTGAGGGCATGACTGTAATTGTAGACAATAGGCATGGCCAAACAGGGTAATTTAAATCCTTCAGTCTTCTCTTGTTTAAAATGGGATCAGTCACACTGCAGTGTCCAAGGTGAGGTGGAGGTGAGTTAGGCCCTAGCTGATTACTCGTTAGCCCAAAATGCTTTTACTTTATCTCAGTCGGACCCACTTAACATAATGATAAGCGGGTCAACATGTTTTTCATCCAGGGGCCAGTCCAAATCAGCAGCTTATCAGTTGAATTTAAAGGTTAATGCAGAATAATTTAAAGTGGTTTAAGGAGGGTTTTTCCTGATTATGTAGGTAGGTGCGTACCATGTAACATCCACAGTTTGATTCTGGCTGGGGAGCTTTGTTGAAATCTACACAAATTAATAAACTTAGGTATAGAGCCGGACCGATATATCGGCGGGTCGATATTAGGCATTTACCAATCTATCAGTATCAGCAATTATAATGGCTGATAAAAAAATAAATTAAATGAATATTTAAAAAAATAAAAACGGACAGGCAACCCTGTTATGAGTGTTGGTGTTGCATAGTATGTCCACCAGAGGACACTCTACAGCGTCCCTGCTGGCAACACTGATTATTTTGTTTGTTAATGTGTTTTTGTTCAAAAGACTTTAAGTTTTATATCTTAAGTTTGTATTTATATACATTTTATTTATCAGAACTTTAATATATGTTCCTCTGTTCTGTTGTGACAATATAACAAATTATGATTGTATTATTTTAGTGAGAACTCGTAAATAACTACAAATAACTAATGTTAGGAAAATATAATTAAAAAAATAAATATAGTGTTAAAAAAATATAATCGGCTGGTACATCGGCATATCGGATTTTTAAATAACCAAATTTTCGTATCAGTATCGTCATTAAAAATCCCTTATCGGTCGGGCTCTACTTAGGTATAATATATCAGTCTTATGTTAGACTCCACTCGTCCAGACTCACCAAACACTGTTAAATGCTGAAAATAGTTTTACATGTTCCACAGTCTTATCACACCTAAGTTATTGTGCAACTTCTTAAAATTTATAATAAAAATGTGGATAAGAAAATCTCACTTTAGGTCCATTTGCGTTCTTTTTTGTCTAGAGCTTTCAATCACAACACAAACAAAAAAAGTCTAAAAGTGCTATGAACTAAATCATTACTCCGCTTGCATGTTAACAGGTTCATCGCCGATGAGGACCGTATGACACAGTTGAAATCTTTAGGTAAAAATAGTAGGTGCACCTTGAGGACATTTTTAATGTCGTCATAATCCAATTTAAGGAATGTGTTGCAGTAGGCTAAGGCTACAAATGCTGTGGTGGCATGCACCCAATTTTTTTTAAAGATAAATACACATTTATAGTTTTAGTTACAAGTTTAACCATAGGATCCCCAATAGTTGTCCCTTCAGCACAGCTAGTCTTTCTGGGTTCCACATTTTAAAAAGCCACATCAAAGATACAATTCCACTGATTCTTGATGTATGATAAAGTTTTTCAGAATCTAAACTTAAGAGGACTAGGCGGGTAAAGGACAATGTAATACATGGCTTGTTTACAATAAAAGGTAACAGGACGGACCAAATTACAGCAGCTTTGCATGCCAAAAAGTTAACCTCTGTCAGAGAAATAAAACGGACACACACAATCACAATGTCCATCCAGCCTCGCTGTAATAAACCTGCATGAGCTGGAAAAAGCAGGACGCAAATATAAACAAAGTGGTTTCTTTGTTATATTTGACCCTGAGTTGAAACTCCACAGCTGCTGGTAATGGCCGAGTGAAATTGATCTGGCTGTACTCTGCGCTGAGCACTACCATGTAATGACTAGCGGTGTTACGAGACACTCAGCTCTCTTGACGAGACAAGACTTTAAAAACTGTTTTAGAAAGAAAATGATGAAATGTGACTAGAAAAATAGTGTTTTGTTCAATCGAAAGTCCACCAGGAATACAAAATGCTGCCGCACAAAGGATTTAAAAGTGGCAGGTAATGACTGATCAAAACAATACAAATTAGCTTAAGCTAATGGAAATATCAAAAACATTTCTGACAGCTGGGGTCTCTTCAATCTTTGATTTACTTCAGGAGAAACACCTCCACTTATCTTTTCGTTTTCTCTTCAGATAAGCCTCACAACAACAAATGCTCCAGCCTGGGACGTCCACGAGACTCTGCAGAGGTATCCCCTCCTGACAACACCCCAAGCTGAAAAACATCACTGTCTCTTTTCTGAGCACAGACAACTCACTTCACTTCAAATCAGCACCGAAAGTGACCTGCGATTAAATCTTAAAGAGAGAGAGAAAAAAAAAAACGTCCTGCTTATGAAGCTCACCACTGTCTTTTTTACAAGAATTAGTTAGTTCGGTGACACCTTTTATCCAGGTTATTAAGATTTCATATGGTCTCATCAAATGTTAAAGCACAAGCTGCCATATTATATACCTAAGTGAAAGTATTTTGACCACTTCAGTTTTTGCACACTTTTGTGTTGTAGATGTAATAAACAAATAAAAACTCTATAAACCATAATAAAAAGACTTTTTGCAACCTCAAAACGGAAATATAATTTACGTAAGTATTCAGACAATAAATTCAGTACTTTGTAGAAGCCCCTTTCCCAATGAAGCGTTAGGTCTGTATTAGGCATGCAAGATTCAATGAAAAATATGAATCACGATTTTTTTAGCTTAGAATTGATCACAATTCTCTGCCACGGTTTTTTTCTCACAAAGTCTAATGTTTATTGCACACATGAACCATGACATAACAAAACAAATTGGTAGTACCAAACATAGATTTGTTTTGGCACCTTTAGCACATTACGCATCACCACAAGCCTGTAAACATAGAGGCCTCACTGAAGAGAAGGGAGAGCATTGAAGTGCTTAGGAGAGCTTTAAACCTTTTATACAGTCTGTTTAATTCACAGAAGAAAGTAGTAGCATTTGTGATGCAGTTGGCTCGTAAAATTAAAAGACAACCAAAGTCGCTTATCAAAGTTATTTAAAAATGGAATCGTGAACAGTGTGACCCAAGATCGCAATTCTATAAAGACTAATTGCGCGAGCCCAGTCTGTATACAAGCTTATCTTTCTGTCAGATCCTCTCAATGAGTAATTTAGCGTTTGTAAATGCTAGTAAATGTTGTAAATCTGTTGCTCGGATATCAAATAAAAGATCAAATTATAAACAAGAGGTCCCTGTAGTTACCAAAAAAACAGTAGAAGACAATATTTTCATGATGCTAAATGTGGGTAGTACTTTGCTTTATTTTCATAATGCATTTCATAGTTAGAAGTATTCATAAGGTGTAGATTGAGTCGGAAATATATGATTATGCTAACCTCACCAATGCTACTTTATCCAACGTCATACGCACATCAGGTGTTTTACTTGAGGTAACGTGTTAAGAACTGCTGCACTTGTTCCAACATAAAACTCCCCTTTGCCTTTAGCGCATTCATCACAACAGTGACCTTTTCCTCTTGTGCAAGGTAGAGGGAGGTATACCTTTTTGTACCCTGAGGCCTTATGTTATATACCATACCAAAAGTCCATACTCTTCCCTGAACTCGAATGTCACGTTTTTCATAGAAAGATTTATGTTTTGTCATCCAAATCTTGAAGTACACCAAAACTAAACACATGGACCGGTGTGAAATATGCTCTGCTTCTCTCCATCCTTCTCTGTGAGGACTTGAGTTTAACATTGATGTCCGCCAGGCTCTGCAGAGGTATCCCCTCCAGACAACACTGCAAGCGGAGAAATATCATTGTGTATTCTGCGCACAGACAACTCACCTCAAGTTCGATTTTTTTTTTTGGGGGGGGGGGGAGAGATATGGGGAGAGAGAGAGATGGGGGATTGACAAGCAGCAAAGGGACGATTTTTAACCCGGGTCGCTGCACTCCGCCAACATGGTGTGAACGCGCTTACTGGGGGAGCTTGAGGCCGTCCACTGCAATTTAATCTTTAAGAGAAAGAAACATCTTACACCTGCTCATAAACCTCACCACAGTCTTTTTGACAGGAATTTGTTTGTTCAGTGACACCTTTCAGCCAGGTGGTTTAATGCTCCACTGCATCCAATCAGCTTGGATTAAGACTTCATTGACCCAACATAAGTATTACCTTGTCAGTTCTGCAAGACTGGCATTTGTGCTGACACACTTACTGTGACCTTTATAGGTAATTGGATTTTTTTCCCCTTCCTTTACATTAACAACACCCTGACTCCCCCCTCTCTGTGTAATATACCTTTGTTCCTTCAAAGAGCAACCCTGAATCCACTTTTATTTTAACTTAGTACACGTACAGTGCCTTTATTACAATTTAAACCTTACCCCCCCCCCATTCCCTAGCGAGGAAACTGCCAGCCTGGCTTATTGTGTCCTAGCCTACTCCAAAAGTTACTTATGACAATTCCAGCTCTAAAACACTTAAATGAAGACGCTATGCAAGTCAAGCCTTAGCAATGCAACGACCAAACAGCATGGAGAGAGTGAGATGTATCACCAAAACAAAAAACTGTTGATTTCAAAAGCAACATTAAAATCCTCCTTACAAATAACTGCCTCATCACACAAGATGTGTGTGTGCGCTTCAGCGGAATATGACGAAGGGCTGGGTGCAAAACGGGTGACACCCCAACTATATTTCATGGGATTTTCTACATTTTCCATTGCCTGTACATGACAGCGTGGACAAAACCAAGTAACACTTCAGAACCATGGACAGTGATCGCAGCATTTTGTAATAGACTACTAAATCAGATTGGCACAGCGGCCTATTAAATATCCGTTAAGTTTATTTAGGAAAATGGGGAAAGGGTCATTATCCAGAAATGTCGTAAATGTGCATAACGTTAATGTTGCTAAATTTATGAAACTAAAATCAGTTATATTTTTAATAACTTACCGATGTTGATAGCTTTGATTTAGGCCTTGACAACGAAGTTCATGTGTAACTTAATTGCTGGAGTTGAAATGCCTCTCTAAGCCTTGGTTGTCTGTGCCAAATTGAGTTCTGTTGCGACGTTAACGTTAGCCATGTTTTTTTTTGGCGATTAACTCCCAACTTTTCCTTAAAAGCTAATCTTAAAAACAGCGTGTCTAACACTATACGCAACGATGTCCTCCTCGTAGCTATGGTCCTTCTTACTCACGGCGTCCACCGTGAACCAATACATCTATGGAACCAACAGGCTAACGCTAGCTTTAGCTAGTTCATCGGCAGTGCTAGCTTGTAATTCGTGTCCCAGTGTTTTGTTTTTTTAACTGTCTATGGTCCCAGTCCGTCCCAGTCGGTCCCAGTTGGCCCTAGTTGGTCCCAGTTGGTCCCAGTTTCTTTAACTGTGTATGGCCCCAGTCGGTCCCAGTTGGTCCCAGTTACTTTAACTGTCTTTGGTCCCAGTCGGTCCCAGTTAGCCGCTGCAAGGGGCCCTAAAGTTAGCGACGACAAAGCCCGCCCAGTCGTTTGAACGGCTCTGACCCGCCCATTTAGAGTGACGAAAATTACACATTTGGCAACAGCTGATGACCTTCTATCATATTTTTTTAATATTATAGGGAGGGTCCTGCCGGATTACACTAGCTATGGGTTGACCATGGTGCCATTTTATTGTTTATTGGAACACAAGTTATCATCAGGTAGGCTACAGTCCATGCTGCAACAGACTACATGATTAAATAACAGCATGTTTTGCAAATATCTTGCCCAAGGAAATCAGCCAATATAGTCTAAAGTCTAAGCCACTAGATTTAAAGCAGTTACATTTCAATGGAATTTAATTGCCAGAGCTGTAGATTTGCAATTGAATTGGTACACAATTTTGTCAAGTTCAACTTTGTTTAACTTTTACCTGCGTATTTGCACCATTAACCAATAGCAGGTCATGACAGTGGTGACCTTTGAGGGAGTGTCTACATTGTCTACCTTGCTACCTAATAGTTACAGCTGGTACCCCCAAGCTTCTTTTTTCTCCGCTGTGGCTTTATTTTGAACAATGTATTTAAGAAGTTTACAATTGTTTTTTTTCACGTATAATCTCAATTTGAAAAGTGAATAGAAACTAAAAATGTAGTGGAGAAAACAAATAGGCCCACAACATGTGCCTCGGAATTGTAATATAGAAGAAGTATAAAGTAGCATGAAATGGAATTGACTGTAATGACTACAATTACCCTTAAATACCAAACTTTTTGGAAGTCATCAACTGCTGTGGGAAATTATGGGAAATATAAGATGCACATCTGGACATGAATTCAATAAGTGATTGCATTTTGCTGGCAGCAAAGAGTCCGGATATTGAAACCTGCTTCCCTCAGCAGAAAAAACCCCTATCATTATCTGTTGCCAACGGTGCATCCGAAGGATTGTCATCTGTGACTCCTGCAAGAGATTCAACAAAAAGACAGATCACAAACATTGAATAAAGATTACAGATTAAACTAAATGTCAGTAGAAATCGGCTGATGTTGTTTTCTGCTACTATTTCTTTCTTGCATTTACTCTACCCAACCTTTTTTTTGGACAGCTTTCCACCTTTTTTTTAACTAGTCTTTTATTTTTTATAACGGTGTTTACATTATGCTCATTGTTACAGCGTCACTCAAAATGTCAGCAATAATGATCATCCTAATTTATAATTTCATGACATCCGTAGTTCATTTTCACACTTTTGTTTACGCGTTCTGCCAATTTTCTAGCAATGCCTCAAATGTATTACCTCTGTTTATATTTGATATTAGTGGTTTACAACCTTTTTGATGTTGACATGAGTTATGAGTGGTTCAACAGAAGAGTGATTTCCTTTTTAGATTTCTTAAATTAAAGAAGAGTTGAAAAATGCAATATTTTTACTAAATAAGAGCAAGAAAAAAGAAAAAGCAGATAAATAATCATGACTTTGAGTAATGTAATTGGTCAGATTTTTCCTGGCACAGAAATGCTGAAAATTATCCAGTTTTCTTAAGCCACTGCCATGTACTATATAGTAACTGTGCAGTGCATCTGTGTGTATAATTATTATTAAGAACCAATGCTTGTCTGTACCAATACTTTGTGTTTGACATTACAATAAATGGCAGCTGAAAGGCAAACAAACGTTCATTGTGCATTCAGCAATTAGCTAATATATCTACTACAGGAAGTTCAGCAATCGAAACTCATTTGCTACTATTAACAAATAATCAGACAGTAATGGGCTTAACTGGTTTGGTTAGGCTGTCTTTACACCAGCCTCCTCAACTCTTTACTGGCACCCATTTGCTATAATTTTAATAGTTTTTTCTGGCTTTAACTGTCATGAAAAATCAACCATAAGATCTGAAAAAAAACAATTCAGAAAATAAATATAACCTTTTAGTGTGTTTAGCTATGAGACTCTAGATGCTGCTGGTCAACTGCACAAACACCTGTGAGACCCCTGCAGAGAAAAGATATTTTACATCTCTAGCTCTAGGACAGCAGCTCATTCAACCGGAAATTATAACAGGGGACAGGAAATCAATGCTTTCAGAAAGGGTGAAGAGCTACAGAAAGTTTCCTCAACAGTCTTAGAGCATATCACCACTGGAGAAAAGACATGGTTGATGATTTCTATTTAAATGTTATAGTCATTTTAGTGACGAACATATGGCAATAAATTAATGCAAGGAACCTTGGCTGAATAAGTAAGTAATACAACTTACTATGTGCCATGTCCCAAAAGAGAGGCATATTTCTTCTGACTCACCGACTTTCATTTCATGTCCACATCTAGGTAGTTAAGGAGTCACCCATCATGCCAAAGTAACTGTTGAAGCTGAATAACAAATGTCTTGCTTTGCCAGACCCTCCTTTAAAGCGTGCTGAAGGAGGGTCTGGCTACTCCACATAGCATTCAGGGATTGGAGGGAAATGTGCGCTGGTTT
The DNA here is from genome assembly GCF_013103735.1 of Etheostoma cragini. Taxonomy (NCBI): domain Eukaryota; kingdom Metazoa; phylum Chordata; class Actinopteri; order Perciformes; family Percidae; genus Etheostoma; species Etheostoma cragini. The sequence continues at coordinate 7,650,598 of NC_048424.1, forward strand.
AATGATATTTCTTTAAAATAATCACAATCAATATGGGTGGCACTAATCTCAGCAGAGAGCCATTGCAAAATGGTTGAGCGAGTGAAAAGTCAGATTGGTCAGATTCAATTTACCACGCAGAGATCTGAGGAGCAGTTAACCATAGTCCTCATAAATCCACTGAACTTAAAATTCACAATGAAAGCAGAAGGAAACAGAAAACTCATGCATCTAGCAGAATTTCCTGATGCACCGGAGCAATCCCAGAAGTACTTCACTGTTTTTATATAGCCCTTTTCTGGTCTTAACAACTACTCAAAGTGTTTTTACATAGTACAGGAACCAGTCATCATTCACGCACATTCACACACTGTGGCCGAGGCTGCTGTACAAGGTGCCACCTGCTCATCAGATGAACACTCAAACACATTTACACTCCGATGGCGCGGCATCATGGGGAACTCAGGGTTCTGTGTCTTGCCCAAGGACACCTCAACATGGGACTGCAGGTCTAGGGATTGAACTACCAACCTTCCAATTGTCAGGTGACTGCTTTACCACTGAGCTACAACCGCCCATTGTGTGGAAGTGGAGTGTCAAGGGTATAAACTAAAAACAAATAACCTGGTATATTATCAGTGCTTTTCACGGTGCTCTGAGGGAGATAAGTGGCCTATTTTCATCAGCATCAATAATATTGCGTAATTTTACACATTAATGTCTTTTGAAATGCATTTATTTTTGTTCATGCAGACTGTGTAACATCAGTCAACTGGATTTATAATACCATTTTCAAACAGGGTTGTTGTCAGTCTCTGCTTTTGCCAATTTCTCTCAGTCTGAACTTTCAGCGAGCAGACAAATCAATACAGGGCATTACTTTGAAAAAAAAAAACATTAACATTATGGCCTTCTACATGCATCATTGCAGTTTTCTCAGACAGAAAATGGGCTTTCAAACCTCTGAGCAAGCCTCAGCTAATTCCCTTGAGATTTCCTGGTTGTAGCGATGTATATTTCACAAGTAATTCCCTTGGAGAAAAAAGTTAAATAAAAAAAAGAAATCATGGCCACGATATTTCTCTGTTAAATTGCAGGAGGAAGACAGTGCAGAGGGGCAGGGGCAGTGATGGAGCGCTCAGCCCTGAGAGGCACAGAGTGACTTGCAGTCATAAAGGAATCTCATTTTTTGCTGCCCGATTTTCACAAGTGTCGTCATACACTTCTATATCCTTGAGACTGGAGGCATCTGTATCGTCCCCTGCGCTGCTAACACTGTTCCTGTAGGCGATACCTCCTAGAAAGGGATACACACTTCCTGTAAACAGGTCCCTGATGTTATAGTAAGGGAGCTCTGGGTCTTGTCTTTGAGGCTTAGTAATACACTGTCCCTCCAGGGCTTTGTTTCCTTGATAATACTTTGAAAACTTATTGAAGATGATGGTGACAGGCAGAGCAACCACTAACAGTCCACAGACAATACACAACGTGGCCACTATCTTCCCTGCCAGCGTTACCGGGCAGGTGTCACCATAACCAACTGTGGTCATGGTGATTGTGGCCCACCACCAGCCTGAAGGGATGGTCCCCAAATCAGTGTTCTCCTCTTCCTTTTCTGCAAAGTAGATGAGGGCGGAAAAGATGGAGATCCCCACTGAGAGGAAGAGAAGGAGCAGGCCCACCTCGTTGTAGCTGTGACGGATGGTAGCACCTAGCGCTCGCAGTCCAATGGAGTGGCGGGCCAGTTTGAGGATTCGGAGAATCCTCATGAGGCGCAGAACCTGCACCACTTTCCCCATGTTTTCTAAGTCCTCGTTCTCCTCCGCGGCCTCCTCATCAGCTGTCTCCAGAGCTAATGTGAAGTAAAATGGCAAAATTGAAGCGACATCAATGATGTTTAAGGGGTTTTGGAGGAATTTCCTGAGGGAAGGCGCGACAATCATCCTGATGATGAACTCCGCGGAGAAGCAGGCAATGCAGATTTCCTCCAGGATGGCGAGGCCAGGGTCCTCGATGGGTTTATCGTTGTCGTCCACCCACTGAAACTCAGGCATGCTGTGGACACACATGGCAACGATAGAGGTCAACACCAAGCTGAGGGAGGCCACGGCCATGATCTTTGAACCTCTTGAGTGACCTGGATCCTCCAGCCTGAGCCAAAGGTAGCTCCTCACTTCTGCACACCAGGTGCCTTTGAACTTGGCCAGGTCTTTATCAAGAGCAGAGAGCTCCTCAAAGGAGGAGTCTAAGCTTGGCGGCTGCTGGTCGTCACTCCTGACGTCCCACTCTCTGTCGTCGATGTACTCCTTCCTCCTGCTACAGCAGGGGCTCAGGTGGAGCTCCTGGATTCCCCAGTACTCAATCTCCTGGCTGAAGGAGAAGACGCACACCTCCTCCATCATATGGATGCATCCCGTGTGGTAGAAGTTAAGCACGCAGAGAAAAACCCGGGGATTCCTGTCGAAGTAGTACTCCTTCTCAGACAGGCTGTAGTCGTCACAAAGCTCAAGGATCGCCGCCTCGCTTTGGCATCGCAGCAGTCGAGCCAGGCGTGTGTGAGGGAAGCGGAGCAGCATGTCTGGATCCACTTTGTGTCGAACCCCTCCCACATTAAGGTGGACTTGGTCTTCCTCTTTACCCAGCCGGTGGAGGATTTGCCCATATCCCATGGTCCTGATGATACATACAGAGATATGATGACGAGAAATTAGGTATGTCAGTTATATAGGTTTTTTCATGCACCACAAGCTTTAAGATTGTAAGTGGTACACTTATGTGGAGGGATGTCTATCAAGACATATTTGACTGCACTGTTTGTAGAACACACAAGTCCTCTGAAGGAAAATAAAATCAATTGGCCTACAATACACACACTTATCGCTTGAGCTGTGGTGAGTGAAGAGGTGTGAGGTGCTGTCTTTTCCTCCAGGGCTCAAGTAGCCTGCTACACCAGAAGAATCAAATTACACAGCGGACTAGACTAATTCAGAGGAAATGAGAGGCAACAAGTTCAAACTAAATCCAAACAATATTTCAAGCAATAATTAAAGCCAAAAATGTGTTTCTATATTGTTCGGTCCTAATATCGACTAGGCTATTCTACAATTGCTATTGCATGCACACCCGTGAATGAAACCAAGATTTGCTTCACCACCCAACCCTATATACAAATAAGTCAAGTACTTCTAATTTGTGACTAACAAAATAATAATAAGAACCTAAAATCCATTTACATGCAAATAACAAACAACTTCTCCTAAATGTTCTGCCACCGCGAGTAAAAGCCGCACCCCCCCCCCCCCCCCCCCCCCCCCCCCCCCGCCCCCACGCGACCCGATACCGGATAAGCGGACGAAGATAGATGGATGGATGGATGGATTCACTTTTAATTTGACTCAAACTGAACGCAAAACGTCAAGCTGAAACGTACCTGTACTTGGAATCTTTCTTTCCATGAAAATAACTTTTTATCGAGGTGGTTTAGTTTTTACATTCTTGTAAAGTGCAGCGGTCCTATCCTGGACGGCAGCTCTCTGGAGGGAGTGCGGGGCTGCAGCTTCACGGACGGGACAAGAAGAGCTGGAGGCGGGACAGCGCCACGGCGGCAGTTTGTTCCGTTTTATAGGGAACAGGGAGGGGCGGGGAGGGGAGGGGAGGGGAGGGGAGGGAGGGAGGGAGAGGGACTGCACAGATGTAGGAACACCCTGCGAGGAATGGCTCTAATACAGGCTATAGTCACTTTTTAGGGCATTTATGAACCAGCCTATGTATGCTTGTATTATTCCTAAAAGAAGCTGTAGCTTAGTTCTGTTGTATGTTGGGATATTTAATCTTTGCGATTTATTATAAGATCATATGACTTTCCTTTTAGTAAAAAGTGCACCTGTAGTAATTCCATGCATGTGTAGTGAGTCAAAGACGGCTCTATGTGTGTGGAAGTACTGCAACTAGATTGCAGCTGGAGGTTGTGGGCCTACTAAAGTGAGTAAAATCACACTGACATTTCAATCCTCTGTGAGAAAGCACTTCTGGCAGGCTAACTGCCACAGCAGGCAGTAACACTGTATTTGGCAGCAAAGGGGAAATACAACAAACCTTTATAATGACAGCAGTTTAAAAAAAGAGAGCAGGCAGGCCTATTGGTTGTAGTTGTACTCACAACAGTTTGACAATTTGTAATCTATGAAATAATGTGACAAGTTTTTTTTCCATTTGTGTCCTAGCTGAGGTTTTTTTTTATCCATCATTTTATTACCTCGGTAAAAACACTCTTAGTAGCTCCGTGTTCTGCTAGTATCATAAAATATAGTTCCTTAAAGCACCAAAGCCTTGCAGGGAGATGTCCTATCTCTGTTCTACTCCTAAAATGAATGTGGATTGTGCTTTTGTGCCCTGTGTGAGCTGAAATATCACCTTCTCAACATAAAATGAATCAGTGATAAACAGTAAGTTGTCAAGCAATTCATCAAGCAAAACATCTTGAGCAGCTTTTCAATTCTAAGAATTTGCTGATTTTCTTTGTATCATGGGACGGCAGGCCTGCTGTTAGGAATTATCAACAGGGGGACAACCTTTTCCAAGTTGGGCCCCTCACCCAGTCCAGCAGCACCACAGAACTTTGCATTAACCCATCAGGCCTTGGGCTAGGGTCATCTGTACCCTTTGACCCTTGACTGTGGCCTGTGTGATGGTGACAACAAGAGCAGATTAAAACCTGCCATGTTCACAGCACAAATATCTTCATTTTAGTGGTGAAGATGGAGATTATGTGGTTATGATTTTTTTAATTATCATGTACTCTTTTAAAATCTCCTGATTTTGTGCCCAGGTGTGTAGAGCAGGCGCACATATGTAGAACTCTGACCTGTGGCCCTTTGCTGCATGTCATTCTCCTGCTCTCTCTCCCCTTCCATGTCTTAATATGAATCTGTCCTGTGAAAATAAAGGCCTAAAAAAAAGCCCCGAAAAATGCAAATCTTTAAAAAAAAATCCTGATTTAAAAAAAGCTGAAACTCTTTCCGTTTGTTGTTTTGGTTTAACACGTCATTATTTGATGAAAGTCATACTGTGACCATTACTTTTTTAATTTATGTGATAATAAAAAAACAGAAACATCTGTTTTTTCCAGGATCATGAAAACTTCTAAACTTGTGGTGTCTCTGTGGCTCAGGGGTTAAGACGCTGACCATGAATCACAAAGACCCTAAATTTAAATTTAGCTGGGCACTTTGTACATCGCTCCCTCTCTCATTTCCTATCAAAATGCCAAAATGTCAAAATGTATACAATTACATTAAAAACTTTACTGCACATTTCATTCTCACTATTCATATCAATAGTTTATATATCTATATGTATATCTATATATAGATCTATATATATAGATCTATATGTATAAAACATTTCCTGCAAGATCTGGTGTAGACATAAGTCAACCAGGTAAATCAATCTCTTTGCAGTTAATATTAAGACTTACTTCCAGCCACTTGACGAGACACAGGTCCACACAGTTAGTCCAATCCGACTGTAATAGGATTCACCTGTGTGTAGTTGAATTTGTTAGCAGGAACCGCCCTCATCATGTCCATATGTGGAGGCCTGTAGAGTTTATGCCTGTCCCAAACACTTTAAAAACAAGGCAAAGGTAGAGACTTAAATGTTGCCCATTTCCTACCTCTTGTGCCATGGGTTGTTTAGTCAAATTGGGGTTTGTAGTTCTATTTCTATTCACTGCTTTTATTTAATGTTTTGGATTTTTCTTGCTACTTTCAAAACCTATTTTATCTCTTTCAGGTGGCTTACTCTCATATTAGCTGTTGTAAATATAAGCGCTCAAAAGAAATCCTTGATAAGTAAGTTGGTTCTAATAATTTTTATATAAGGTTTAAATGTTTTGTGCCATGTGCTGTTTACTTATATACGTGTTTAATCCCAGATGTCAGCTCAAAATGCTTGGGGAACATCATGCGTGTGGATGTCGGTCCACTAGGAGGAAATCTTCTTGAAGTGTCTGGTGTTGTTAGTAAGTTGATAACTCTGAATTCAGTTTTTATTTTAACTGTCTCAGACGCTTCCTTCTAACTGTCCTCTTTCCCTCCTCAGATAACTCTGCGATCCTGATTACACCAAGATTAGCTTCCATGTGTGGCTTCAGCATGAAGATGGACCCTCTAGGAAATGCTATGATTTTTGCCTCCCTTCAAAACTGTTTTGCTCAAAATGTGGTAGAGACATATGATTGTAGAAAAGTACTTTTATTTATTTTTGTTTTTGTTTTTCTTTAATCATCTTGAGTCTCTTCTGTTTGTAGGATGATAAGGCATTCACAACAACGTTAAAGCTTCGTCTGCATGGGAATTGGATGACTGAAGATGAGGTGTACCAGGTGGCTGAGACCTGCCAATACACTGCCTGGGCCTCCAGGGAAATTGTCTGTGTCCAAAACTACATGGAGGCAAGTGAATGCAGCATGACTCAACTGTTATTTTTCAGTCTATATGATTAAGTGGCTTTATATCCTATATGAGCGTTAAGGCTGGTACATTTGATGTCACTGGAGAGGGGGAGATTGATTATCACTTATGGAATGGCCTCATTTTTAGGTGTCTGTGAAGAGGGCAGCTCCAGAAGATTATGCCCTGCCTCTACATCACGTCTCAGGGGTTAAGTCAATGTTTCGCAATGTTCGACAAGTTAAGGTTAGATGAGCTAGTTGTGCATTTAACTTAACTTTTTTTAAATTCATTTCTGCATAATTTCCTTTTGATATTTGTTTCACAGAAACAACCCGTAGATGCAGAATTCAGACTCTCAACACTCACATTCTTCACTCCTGAGGAGAGGCTCATGAAGGTCCCTGAAGCACAGCGCAGAGGTTATGGGATTGCAAAAACCCCTACAAGACTGGTTTTGCGAATCCCAAAGACTTCACCTGAAATATACACTCAGACTGTAAGTGGGACTACAGTTCACTAAAATTTTAAAACGAGCTTTACTTTGGACATCTTGCCCCTCAGACAGGCACTGGCTAAATAGTTGCAGCTCATTAGAACTCCCTACTTGCTTACACTTGCAGTAAACTACTATCTGCTAATATAAGCTTTAAAAAAAAGGATTAATTTGAAATCCAGCTGGCACAGTTAAATAAGTCTATTTTACTGTATGTATATCCCACTCACTATGTTGCATCACCCACATCCTTGTCAAATTCTCTACTGTGACCAAAGTACACAAGAAATGGCGTGACCAAACCTTCACACATGTTCTGTAATTTCACCCTGCAGGTAGCTGGTGTTCCAATGATGGTGCTTAAAACTTCCATGAAATTTGAAAAGAAGTGGCTGGTGACCCAAATCAATGTGGATGCAGCTTGCCCAATACTGGAGGGTAAGGTTGAACACTAGGCAGTGGCCACTCTGAGGCTATGTTCTCTGTATATTCTCTTGGAATTGTGGCTCTAGCATTTGGGGTTTTAGCAGTATACTGAACTGATTTCTGTATTTTTAGACTTTGTAGATTTATGACTATGATAAGGCAAACTTTTCGCCACTAGAATTGATAAAACTGTAGCATGGGGGCCTTTTTAGGAGTAGAACATTGAGTTTTTTTTTTTTTGGGACATAAAACCATTCTGTCCTTTGGGCCTGATATCACTATCCTTCATCTTTCTCAGACTATGATAGTGAATAGATCAATCATTAAATGTGTCCATATGGGTCTTTGACGTGCTGTATTTTTGCCTCTTTTGTGTTCAGGTAGTGTTTCCCTAACCCCAAACACAATCAGCTGGATCCTGCCAAGGAACATTGACCCGCTGATGTCCTCTGGTCAGGTTAAACTGTTGGAGGTGCACATGGGTGTTGATGGCCAGAGGCTCAACACTGCTGAGATGGCTGCCAGACAATATGTGTTGTCTGTCAGTGATGTGCACATTGTCATTAAAATTCCTGTTGGGGCTGTTGGTGGCCACTTTAAGGTCAGATTTACTTTTAGATCCATTTTAAATATATAAATGAGTTTTTTATTTTTTTTTTCTATCCGTCCTATTTTGATTTAGAATTGTGAAGATTATAATGCAATTAAGGTAACTCCTTACTGAAGACTTTTGAATTTTGCAGAGTCATGTTCAGGATGGTCAGTACCTCACTACTTATACCATTGTACCAATGCTTGAGTTGCTCTGGACTGAAGACTCTGCTTACGAGGACACAAGATACAAAGTCATCCTTCCCATCACAACGCCACTTCTGTCTCGACCAGTGCAAGTCATTGACAGTGAGTTTATATTTTTTGTATTTTTTCTTGGTACTCTTGGCCACACCGGAAATGTATTGTAAGCTCCCGTCATTCTTTTTGTCGCGCAGACACTGTTACCAAGGAGCAGATATTTAAGGTGCTGATCGGGCCTTTCAGCCCTGATGTAGCACTGATAAACATCACCTTCCCCTATGAGGTTTTGTCAGTGGCAGACGGCAACCTTAGAGGCTTTAACATCCTGCAGCATGAGTCTCACAACAACAGCTCAAAGGTCTTTACACTGGAAGTGCCCTTCACAGACCCTAGTGTACTACAAATGGTAAGCTTTACTCTGAACTAGGGAAATAACCTGCAAAAGTTTGTTATAATTTTGAGGGCTAATCTTTCTATTTCCCAACAGAGAGAAAAAAGCATTACAGTCTACTCTCTTTACCTGACCTTTGGCTTGCTGGTCCTGCCAGAGTTTGCTCCATTTTCTGTCTCTGCTTATCTGGAAGCTAAAATAATAGACATAGGTCTGTACTCAAGGAAATTACCCATTTATTTATAACAAAATGGGCAAAACTACTTGCAACTAACCCCCTGCCCCCTCTGCAGTTCAACCTTCAATCTCTGGTGGCTGCGATGGTCAAAACTTTCACATCTTCGTGAAACATGGGACCAACTCCTTGAACTTTCAGCTCACAGTAGGAAGACAAGTGTTGACCCCAGACTTGGCTCAGCAGTTCGGCTTCATGGACAATGGAACACACTTAAGTTTTTCAGTACCATCTTATGCCCCTATTGTTGTAAAAGAGGTACATCCCTTCAAGTTTACCTAACCAAAGCATTGCATGTGCAGGGATTTCTCTTGGACACTTGTTGTAGAGATTATGTGCAACTTCTTTGTTTCTGACTTCTCAGGCTGTTGAGGGGTCCTCCATCAGAAGCAGACTCGATGTGGCTCTGAAGTTTCCTGAGGCCGACAAAAATATCAAAGACTTCTCTTTGGCTTGCAACTTCTTCTCAACACTGACTGGTTTGTTAGAGGGAAACATGCTTTTCATGGGGGGAGGGCAGGCACTAACCTGACTCTGCTTAAAGTCTGGTCCTCCTTCTTTAGAGTGTTTTCCTAATGGAACCATGACAGCTGTGGCGCTGAAACTGGAGTCAGTTCCCAGCCTCAACCCCAGGCAGCTCACCCTCAGAGACCCCAGCTGTGGTCCCTCATATAGCAATGACCACTATGCTTATTTTGTCTTCGCTGGAAACTCCTGTGGGACAACCAGACAGGTAGCATGCTGTTGAAATGATTTCCCTAAATGCAGACTGTTAACACAGATTGACCTAAACAAGTGTCTTTTCTTCTTTCCTCAGTTTTTGCCAAATACGATGATGTATGAAAATGAAATCTCTGTGCCAGATGAAAATTTAATGAAAACAAACTCAAATAAGGACTCGCTGGATTATCAGTGAGTGACTTTGACACATTTCAGCTCTCATGGGTTTAAACTTTTTTTTGTTGGTATAAAATCAAAAGTGCCTACGCCTTTTATTTTTTAACCAGCCTTATGCAGAATGTCTTTGTCTTAACGCAATAGCAAACTGAGCATTTGAGGTTTGGCTGGGCAAGACCAATTTTCACTTTGTAGACTATAAATTGGCAGATTTGTGAGTCTACCCAGGAGACCTGTGAACTGCCACTAAATTTTAGTTTAAGCTATACGTGCAACGCAAAACAATCCCTCTGGTACATGAAAGATGTAAACATTGGCAATGACAAATTTGATGATTTATTTTAATTTTGTTTTTCAGTTATAGACAAGACGGACTAAAGTTGTCTAATGGGATTTTTTCTTTTTCAAAAGTCTAAAGGTTTCTTGTCATTATGACATCAACACAAACCAGGGCGTGGCCTTCTTCACCAGCCCTCGTACAAATGAACCATTTGCTGCAAATGCAAGAGGCGAGCTGCAAGTTGAAATGAGACTTGCTTCAGGTAAGGAAAGTTCTGAATGCAAGGGACATGATCACATTTCCACCAACCTGCATAACACTTTTGATATCGGACAGTCTTGCAACTCCATAGCCAAGATTTCCTGCATTTCAAAATGACTGTTCTGAAATTTGTACTAATGGTTGCCTAAAGCCAGGAGGCATTCCCAAAAATTAACTTTTTAAGCCAATCATGACTTAAAATAACTATACTTCTTGCATAGTTGGTTCACATCTTTTTAAACCTAATCTAAATGAAGTTGACGAGTATATCATTTCTCATTTTGTGAATCCTGTGTACAGGCTCACTTGTATTGTCTAAATCCATAACTTAGTCATGTTCTTGCTCTCTTCACTCAGATGACACCTACAGCGCATTTTACAACCTAGATGGTCCCATCACAAAGTACCTACAACAGCCGCTGTATTTTGAGGTGAAACTGATGAAGTCTACAAACCCTGAGGTGTCATTGGCACTTATGTCCTGCTGGGCGACTCTAGAGAATGACCGCAAATCCCTTCCCAGATGGGACATAATAATTGATGGGTAACTTCTTAATCTTTTCCTGCTGGGACATTTGGCCACAAAAAGAACTGTTGAACTGAACTTGGGAAATATTTAACAATTATTTATTTTTACCCTCAGCTGTCCAAGCCCAAAGGACCCGTTCCCAGTGAAATTCCATCCTGTTTTTCCTGATGGCAGAGTTCAGTATCCTTCTCATGTCAAGCGCTTTGAGGTCCCAATGTTTGCCTTTGCCGACGATAACGAGAACTTGAAAAGCAAGGTCATTTTAGATAAGATGTGTCAAATTTGTGAAACCTTTGCTGTAAATAACAATCCCAATAGCAATAAATCTGTTCCTTACTTCCAGCTCTTTTTCCACTGTGACGTGGTGCTCTGTGATGCTAGAAATCCAGTGGGTAGACCTTGTACTGGGCAGTGTTCAACCCCGGACTACACTACAAAAGGTTTGACCTCCATTATACTGTAATTAACACTAAGGCCTTGACTTGTTGGCAGAGATAAGGGATGGGATAAATACTCCTTAGTTGATGTTCTGTTAAAGTGACTAACTTATGAATTGTTTCTTTACAGGTCAAAAACGTGCCGTTTCCAAAGGCCAAAGATCCAAACCCGTGTCATTAGGACCCATATTTATTGAACAAAATCCTTAGATTTTAAAAAACAATTGCTTTGGATATTACCCTGGATATGGATTTTCTTTTTCAGCTGTAGTTTTCTATGGTTAAAATGAAGTCCCAATAAAACATTTTGTTAGAAAATGTCTGTCTTGAACCTTATTTTAACAAATGATACAATGTTGTGAATTTGAACCGTGCATCTAAATTAATGTCCAAGGACCGCAGATCACTGCAACTTATAAATGGATAATTTTTTTTTTTCTTCTACAGGCTTTGTTTCAATAGTCTAAAGCCAAGTTTAATGGGGGTTCTCTATTTGTGTAAATGCGGAATGTTCAGTGGTACACATTTTTACAGCCTAAATCATAGATGGAATTTTTTCTCTCCCCTCAATTCTACCACTACACCAGTTATGAGATTTTTGCAAATTTATCGACTCGAATGAACTTGTGCATAAGTAATCAACCTTTGCTCAAGGTGTGGTACCTTTCGTCAGAAATAGCCTAGAGTATTTTGGACGATGGAGTCCTAAGCTTGGCGAACCTATTTTTTTTTTTTTTTTTTTTTTGGCCAGTTTTGTCCATTCCTCTGTGCAGAACCTCATGCTCTGCCAGGTTAAAGGGGGGGGGGGGTGTTAGTGCACAGCCATTATCAGATTCCTCCAGAGATGTTCAGGCTGGGCCACTCTGACATTCGGAGTTGTCCTGAAGCCACTAGTTTAGCTTGGCTGTGTGCTTAGGTCATTGTCCTGTTAGATGAACTGAGCACTGTCTAGAAGGTTTTCTTCCAGTAGGCTTGTGTACATGGCTGCATTCAACTTCTCCTCAATCCTGACTAGTCTGCTTGTTTCTGCCGAAAAAAATCCCTACATGATGTAACCACCATACTTCACTGTAAAAATGTATTGGCCAGGGGATGAGCGGTGCTGGTGTCCTCCAAACATAACGCTTTGCATTCACACCGAAGAGTTTTATCTTTGTCTTATATGACCAGAGAATTTTGTTTCATTGTCAAGTCTTCAAGGTGCCTTTTGGTAAACTCCAGGTGGGTACCATGTGCCTGTTAAGAGTTGCTTCCTTCTGGCTACTTTACCATTCAGGCCTGATTGGAGGGCTTCAGCAATGGTCATTCCTCTGAAAGGTTCTCCCCTCCCCTTCCAAACGTCTTCCATGTACAGATGGAGGCCGCTGTGCTCATTGGGACCTTTAAAGCAGCAGACGTTTTTCAGTACCCAGATTTGTGACGAGACAATCCTGTGTCGGTCTACAGACATTTCCTTCAACTTCATGCTTGTTTCGTGGTCTGACATGCACTGTGGGACCTCGTATAGACAGATGCGTGCCTTTCCAAATCATGTCCAATTGACTGAATTTACCACAGGCGGACTCCAATCGAACATCTCAAAGATGATCAGTGTAAACAAAATGATCATTTTGTCTGAGACAAAATCCCCAACAGACCCAAATTGCCTGCCCAACAGATAAGTTCTAAACCAGTTTAAGACTGGACTAAACAGGCTGATGTGTCTACTCTGTAATAAAATCTGATGGTCAACGGTTGCGCTGAGATCCAAGAGCACAAGGAAAGAATTTATTAGAATCAGTGTTTGGATGCAGAATGTTCACACCTGTAATAAGTGTGGTTTCTGTGCTGTGGTGGGGCTGAAAGCCTGATTGATAAATGTCCAGAAGGCTGTTTGACATTAGTTGATGAGCTGAAAAGAGTTTTTTTTTTTCTATTATCTTGCTGAGAAATGGCAAGGTTGGAGATGGACCTATATGTACACATGACTGCATCAAGATTGCTCTTTTTCAGGAGTAGTTTAATGACATGATTTCTAATACCTCATGTACAGTTTAAAAAAAACAGCAGGGGGAGAGGGTCCAAACAGCAGGTTGAGGACCTGAGCTGTTCAACAGGGTCATTGAATTTTTTTTTAGGTCAATGTAGAGAAAATGAGCTGTGGCAGCAGTCATGTTCCTGGAAAACTGGAGGGTAGGATGATTTGTAGGCCTTGATGCACTAATATTCCATCTGATAGCTATGATTTTGTTGTTAAATGTAGCAAATTCTTCACACAGACAGCATCTCTCATGGGGTTGTAGATGGTGAATTAATAGTTTGATCAAAAGTAGAGAAAAGCATTTTAGAGAAGAAAGACTCAGGTCTGTTTCATGTTTTGTTGTAGTGATAAGTTTTCTTATGTACTGGATACCATGGTGAACATGGAGTTTGGTATTTCTCCACTTTCTTTCTGCCTTGCAACACTCTCTCTTACTATGCCCAACAACCGCTCCATTCCTCCAGGAGACTTCTTGTTTTTCTGTGTTTTTGGTTAAAACAGGTGCAAAGTTATCAATGGCATTTTGTATTTTAAAGTTAAAGTTGTTTGCAGGGTCTTCACTGAATGGTGCCATGGACAAAAATTAGTTATTTACAGTGCAGCTGCATTGAAACCTTTAAACAGTTTAAATGCAGTAAACTAGAGCATTGCCCATTTGAATTATTGGTTTAATTACAGGTTAGATAATAGGGTCATAAATGGTCCAGGGGCCAGTCTATTGACTCAGTGGCAGAAACCACAGGAGAAGTCAGTTTGATAGCCAAAAACAGAAATTACATCTTGGAATAACCTAGATCTAGTGCTGCATGTAGTCCTGTGAGACTCAGTTTGTATGTTTATACATGAACTAAGATGAGTCATGACTGACATTGAAATGAACTGAAGTTAGGGCAGTAAAATACTTCAGTAACAAATTTGACTGTATCTTCCTGAGACCCAGCCCATTTACTTATGTACACTGTAGTGGACATTGAAGTTTCATCCCTCTCTTTGGATTCTTTTGTGTGAGTCCATTAATTCCTGCTGAACTGTACAGAGGACATCCTGGTCTTTTCAGTGATATGTCATTTGATTGGGGGGTTATGCCGTAAATTGCTTCTTTCTTTCAATCCAAAATGGACGGCATTGGAAAAAGCCTGTTTTATGGAAAGATGAGACTTGAGTCAAATATTGTTTGTCTATGATTTTGTTACTATGATGATCATATATTTTCTTGTTCATTAAGGTGTTAAGAATCATACTCATACTGTAGATGATGCGTCTTTTGAAATATTTGTCATTTTAGAAATGTCAATTTTAGTGGACATCAGGACTTTCTTTATGTAAATAATGACTCCACATTGTCGTAGGAAACACAACTGAAGCAGAAAAAATTCTTTACCAAATAGTTGAGGGAGATTCAGATTTGGAGTTGTCAGATGATGAAAGAGATGAAGATGAGTGTCAACCTGGATAGAAGATGGTGATATGGAAGATGATGAAGAAGGCTCAAGGCTCAAGAAGGCTGAAGGGACAGACACAGATCCAGACAGGGACAAGCAGGAAACTCATTGCCCTCTGTGGGCCAGGAGTAACATTTATGTTTGATGCAGTTCCACAATTTTAAATTTAGCATTGAGAAATAAAACTTATATCATTTGTTATTTGTTGTTTTTTTCCATTCATATCAGATTTGCACCTGTGTTACCTGGGCTTCCTATATGTCAAGAAGATGACCCTACAAAAAGTGCGGACTGGAGTCCAAGTGAATACTTTTCACAGTACAGTAACAAGGTCTTTGAAGATTTGGCAACAGACACAAATCAAAGAGAGCTGCAAAGCAGAGGAGTATGTATGAACACTATGCGACAAGAAATAAAAATCTCCTTTGGCATTTCAGTCCACATGGCATGCCTTTGCTGTCCCAGAATTAAAATGTTTTGGACCAAAAAAACTAAAGTGCCAGTCATAAGTAGCAAAATGACAAGGGATAGATTTTTCAGGATAAGAAACTCCCTCAAGAGGAAACAAAGAAGGAAGATATTCTTTGGAAAGTCAGGCCAATTGTGTGCAGCAATGCTGTCTCAGCCTTGCAAAGCCAGAAAGGGTCTGCATTGATAAGCAAATCCTCCAATCTACATGCCGTTGTCCAATCAGGCAGTATGTTCCAGCAAGCCAAACCCTACTGGCCTAAAGGTATTTGTCCTTGCATCCCCAAATGGTCCAATGCTTGATTTTGAAGTCTACTAAGGGAAGAATACCTTTACAATCCAAAGGTTAGGAGTTGGAGTTGCAGCAGTTCTACACATGATTTAAACTATTCCATCGGGAAGCCACATATTCTGACAGGTACTTCACAACCATACATCTTTTGGACGCATTGCTGGCAAAGGGCCTTCCTGAAACTGGAACCATAATGAAGAACCATGTCCCAAAGCTGTGACAGCTGCCAGAAGACAAACAGTTGAAAAAAGAGGCGAGAGGGACATCAGGTCAGAAAGAGTCCTGAGCTGGCCATCCCAAAATGGTTCAACAAACCAGTGCTCATGGCAACCACTGTACATGGGAAAGACCCGGAAGACATCTAAACCAGATGGTCCAAGAAAGAAAAGCTCCTGATCCAGGTTATGAGACCAACAGTAATTAAGTATGACAACATGTGTGGCGTGGATCTATGCAATTGCATGCTAAGCTTCTGACTGACCATCCAAGAACACACATCAGTACGTGGACTTTAAATTACTCCTAGCTGAAGAGCTGTTGGAGAGTTTGGAACTGGATGAAAGCTGTGAAGAGAGTGAGGATGAGTCACAATCTAAAATGAGGATCCCACACCCAGAGCCATCTATGCGCAGACTAGGAGCCATGCACATGCCTGAGATGATGGATACCATACATGCAGAAATGAGGGCACCAAGACTTACATGAGATGCACAAAATGCAAGATGGTCCTCTGCATTACCAAAAAGAGAATTGCTTCCAGTACAATCACCACTAAAAGAAAATATAGAGTGATGAAAAAAAACTTAGATTCAGTATGACAGAAAAAAAAAGAATCCAACAAAATCAGTTACATGTTCAAATAACGCTAAAAGGAGTTGAGGGGACCAATCAAAGGAGATGGACATAAAGTGTTGAGCTTTAAACAGTAAACGTCCTTGCAAAACTCAAGGATTCAAGAATGTCTATTTTTAAATCAAATTGCCTGTATTCATGGATATTACTCTGCAGCCCAAATGTCTATTCTTGATTGTAAAAATTTGTATCTACTAAATGATGCTATTGTCCACTACAGTGGACATGCTGTAAAATAAAAGTTGGATGTTTAAACCTCAGGTATGGAATCAAAACTCGGGAACTAAGGAAATGTCCCCTGGTTCCCAGGAGGGTATGCACAACGAATAAGCTCATTCTTGCAAACTGAGTGTGGCTGGTTGAAATCAGCACAGGTATTACCAAGTGCAGCCTAGCAGCTGCACCTATGATACATCATCCCTCTTTGACAGCAGTTAGAGTCCGTAGTTTGTAGAACGTTTTGCCACAGTGTTAGGAAAGGGTCCCTTAGTCCAATCCTGGCCATATGTCAGTATAATACCTGATTACACCCGATTTAGGTACTTCTGACATTAAAGGGCCTCTTTAACAAGAGATCTGGTCAGTCTTTCAAGATACTTTTAAAAAGAAGTTGGTCTGGATTATCCAGAATGTCAGGACCTTCAGCTTCCCTTTGGTGTTTCCAAAGGATACCCCAAAAAAAAAAAAAAAAAAAAAAAAAACTTTAGGTAGAAGAAAATATTTCTGTTTTTTGGCCTCAAATGCAATGGGGTGAGTAAAAGTTCCTTAAATGACAAGTTTTAAGATTATAGCAGCAAGTGCATTTGTCTTTATATCGAAAGTCACGCATTTCTGGTGAATCCGCAACAGGTTGCCAGATGCAAGTTTTAAAGAAAGCAAATGACAAACAAATGTCAATTAGGCAAGGAAACTGACATGTTTAAGAAACTTGTCTTTATTTCAATAGGTTTGACTGAGTGTTTCTAACAATAGGTCCAGTGGAGATCTGCCTTTGGTGGGTGTAGTCCATGCTTCCTCGCTCTAGAAACAAGCATATATATTACCAACTGCACATAATTATATGTTTGTCCAGACTTATTTGATCCACTTACCCCTTCTCAGTCCTTTGGTTCCTTGATGTTTGTCATCACCCAGGCCAGTAGGATGCACACACTGGCCTCTGCATGAACCATCTTGGCTATTATTGTCACAAATCAGTGCATCACAGTGGACATAAATCTGAAGACAAAGAGGATTTGTTATGCAGGACTTGTGCAGCTGTTCCTTCCCTCATTTGAATGTACAATTCTTACCTCATCATCCACAACCTCTTCATCTTTAGTAAAGGTGAACATCTTCATAGAGAAGCGTTTGATGTGGGATGGGACCAACACTCTGGCATCACTCACAACGGGATAGAAAATAGTCTTATAGCTGTCATCACGATTCTCACAGCTAGAGAAGAAAAACAAAAGTTAACTTTGCCTTTCAGCAGTCTTTTAAACTCATGATTCATAGACATTACCTGTCCACAATAATGTCCCAGCTTGGCAGGGATGTCCGGTTATTGTTAAGGGTGGCCCAACAGTTTTCCAGGATGAGCTCCAATTGTGGGTCAGTAGACTCCATCAGCTCCACCTCAAAATACAGAGGCTGCCTCAGATATTCTGCTACTGGATAGTCTTCTGCTTGGTAGAAGTGACGATATGATGAATCTGAAGGAGAAGAGTCCCATTAGAGAAAGGCATAGACCAAACAGACTGCATGTGAAGACAAGATCAAGGACTTAGTAAAAATGTAACCTTACCTTGGGAAAGCCTCATGTGCACCATTAGCTGCCCTAAGCCAATCTCTGCGGTGGGGTTAAAGCTGCGGTGTGTAGAGCTGAACGCAACACTCAAAGTTGCATTGATCACATAGTAGCAAGAAATAGTTTGCCTATTAAGAGAAAAAATGTTTTAAAGTCTGCAGATGATACATCAGAATAAAAGATTGGCTGAGTCTCCTACCTGTACTCAGGATCAATTGGTGATGTGTATGCTTGTCCTTTGTTGTAGGCCAGGGTAATCTCATTTTCATACACCATGTAGTGGTCCAGGAACTAAACAAAAAAAGAAGTTGTTAACAAAGCAACATTTTATAGCTTAACTATAACTTCATACTTACTCTTCTAGTGGTCCCACAGGAATCACCAGTGAAAGAGAAATATGCTACACGAATGTCACTGAACACTGGTTTGCAGGACTTGTCCTGCAGAGTAAACTGGCTTGGCACGAGATTTGGCACCGATTCCACCTTTACTGCCAAAGCGGTCATTGTTCCGTTGGGGTAGCACACTGAAGGTAAAAAAGGTAGGCATTAGGAAAAAAAGCCCTGGGATCTCAAGCAGCAGAAGCAATGTTTACATCTTACCAGTTGATGCAAGGGGGAAGTTGCAGGACAGAAAGTAGTCAGCAAGCACCCAGTTGTTAATAGTATCAAACAGAAGTAGGTCAACTCTGGCTCTGATTGAAGCTGAGGTAAACAGCTGTAAAAAGGAGAAGTTATCAATGCAGAAGTTATCCAGTCCAAAATCTAGTGAACCTGCAGCTCTACATACCTCAAACACTGTGTCCTTGGCACTGTATGGCAGTATGAGGCTAAAATGGGTGCCATTTTCTTGGAAGTGGTATTCCTCAGCAACCTCAGGTGTCAGTGTTTGAGATCCAACCATTGCCTGGAAATTTCTGCCTTGACTTCCATATTTCACATGGATGTAAAACATGTTCTGGTCACAGGTGCCAGTAATAACGGGTAGCACTAAAAGCAGAAAAAGTTAGATTTTTTCACCCATGTTTATGATGGGTAGCTTTCGTTTCACAGTACAGCCATCAACAAAACATGACTCACCAATATCTTGCAAAGATGCCTGCAACTCCACTGGGTGGGCAAAGGGAGTTCCTTCAGGCAATATGATGAACCCAAAGGTCAACTGGAGAAAGTAGGTTGTAACCAAGCGCTGAGGATTCTGCAGGTATGCATATATATATAAAGCTTAGGGATGTCACTGAAACTTACAAATGCAAAGCAAACAGCTGGTACAGACTGAAGTTTTTGAATCCAAAATTTCCACATACATGTTTCAGGACGACCTCATCACTAAAGGGCACTTGTAAAGAGAAGCCCTTGGTTCCATTGGAGAAAAGGTGCTCCTGGATGATAAAGTCTCTGGCACTGCACTCCTCAATAGTGAGAACCCCAGTAGAAAAGGTAATGTTCCTCAGCTGCACATCATGAAGGAATGTGCCTAAGAACATGCTGAACACGCGGCTCTCTGGAACAGTATCTTGAGGAATAAAAAAAAGCAGCATGTTGTAACCTTCTCCACAAGCCCGATTTCTATAGTCTACCAGAAAAAGCAACTTACCGTTTTGGACGTGGGGAGGACGAGGCATTAGAGGGGTGGTAATAGGGTACAAGACCTTGTATCTGGTATCTTGAGCGTTACTCCTCCACAGTAACTCAAGCATGGGCTCCACAGTGTAGGTGATGTGGTACTGGTAATCTGGGGCATGGCTCTGCAATTATTCATGACATTTTAATAAAACATGCAAATAGACTTGTGATTTTGTATGTTATATCTAAAGACTTTCCAACCTTGTAGTAACCATCAGGCGATCCCACTTGGATCTCAATGATGATGTGGAAGTCTGTGGAGTATAGTGTATGCCCCCGTGCAGTCATTTGAGATTTATCCAGCCTTTGCCCGTTGATGCCCATGTGCAATTCTAGGATTTTAAACTTGCTATCAACCAAAGGTGTCACACGGCGAGGAACGTGCCAAGAGATTACATCGTTTGTGTAGAGGACGCCACCTGTTTAATGACAAAGCAACTGTTAATGTAACTGTAATCACTTATTGTTTACTGTAAGATTGATTTCAGCAAGATTCACCTGTGGGACAAGCAGCTGCCAAGTTCACCACACTCAGACCATGTTTTGCCTTGTAGTAAGCGCTGACCTTTACAACTTCCATGGGAACTCCAGCCACCTAAAAGAGATGTCGACATAATGTCAAGGTTTAACATCAATGACGAAAATAAACACTTGAGATTGTAGTGTGTTGCTTACATCCTCATAATAAGTCTCCGCTGTATTGTATGGACTTCGCATAACCAGACGGGTTGGGGTAACCATAGCACTGTAGCCAGCTTGTTCGACCTCCTTCAGCATCATGGTCACTAGCTGTGGGGTGTTAAATGTTACCTTCCAGATACCAAGTTCTTCTGAGTCCTGTAGGGAAGAAATACATTTTATTGAAGGGGTTGCCAAATGGTGCAAGGTCATATTAAGTCAGTCACTCTAGTTTAATACCGGAATTTTTAGTTAACATACATCATGAATGGAGTCAAGCGTGGAGCTGTCTTTAACATTCTGAGCCTGTCCCTTAGCATTGGGCGTAGCCAAGTGGTTTGACACCTAAAAAACAAAAAACAAAAAAAACATATTATAAAAAGCTAGCAGTTATAATTTGTTATCACAAAAAAAAAAAGGCATCAAGGTAAAGTGACCTACCTCCATATAGTTCCTATCGCAAAGAATCTCTCTGGAGGCCCATCGAGGGTAGCTGCAAGTCTGAGTCACATCATGGCTGATCACATCTGATTGACCCGCGCTGTACATTTTGAGTCTCAAGCCAACATCATATGAATCTTCCTACAAGACAAGGTAAAAACAAAAAAGCATGGGACGTTCAATGAGACACTGCACATCAATTGGAGGTTTGAGTCAAATTTTCAGGGAATCAAACCCATTGAATGCATGTTCTCACTGGCAAAAGTGAAAACACGAAGACCGTTTACATACTTTATTGTTCACATAGCAGCCCAATAGAGAGGTGTAGATTCTTGTGTTGCCCCAGGGGTCAGACTCCATGCTGTATCCACACCGAGCAGCCAAGCTGGGTGTAATCAAAATGTGCTGGGTGCCATCTGTTGGGGGGGGGGCAAACATGACAGGGATGACTTCTTACAGCAACGAACTAAACTGCTTGTTATGGGGAGAAAAAACAACAACTTTATACTCACTGATGGCCTCCACCTCGAGCTGGTTCCCCACTGCTAGAGCCTTGTCTAACGAAAGCCTCATTAGATTACCCACACAGTCGGTCGTTAATCCACTGCCTGTTGAAGCAAAAACTTGTGAGGAAAAGTGCAAACTGACTTGATGATTGACTGATGACATGATTTCACGTAAATGAAAGCTTACTTGACTGCGAATTGTGCTTCAAATTCGGCTTTGCTTGAACCAGGAGGATTAACGCAGCCATCACGTTCCATAACAAACTGAAACAAAAAGAACACAAGTTAGACAACCTGGCTGCAGCTGCTAGTTTAAAACAAGCAACAACAACAACAAAAAAGAAGGAAACAAGAAATGAAACTTACCTTTTATCAAGCATCCTCATGTTGCAGTCAGAGCACAGCCAAACAAAACAAAAAACCTACAGGAATCCGATCACTATCAGAGAATGGCAATGCGACGCTAGCACATCACCTCAAAAGAACCAACTCTGAAGTGAACGGGCTGAGTGCTCTTCCAGGCATCCCCAGCTGTTTTATCAGCGGATGATGATTACACACAGCTGAGGCGTATAGGTGATTTACA
>NC_048424.1:7672574-7687646 GCF_013103735.1 Etheostoma cragini
TATATATATATATATATATATATATATATATATATATATATATATATATTCTTTTTGTGATCACATTTGAAAAAAAAAATATCTAAGAAATAAACAATCACAAACAAAACAATTACAAACAATACACTGAGACGAAGAATGCCAAATAGGCCAAAATAATAATAATAATAATAATTAAACAGAGGAAAGAAGGGTGGGAGATAGACAAAACAACACAAACATAAACAGACACACACAAAACACATACATAAACAGGAACACATGTATTTTAATTATTCAATACATTTCAAAAGAGGGGGGACTACCTTTTCTTAAAACCATACACTACCATGTAGAAAGCAGTTAACTGTGACCGGGCTTCATTTAAGACACAAAACATGTTTTCTTTGCAGCCAAGAGACTTCTTATCATGACTGTATGCCAACACTTGACTGTGGATTGTTTCTAGTGATAAAACTCCTCCTAGTGTCTGCTAGATGGTGTACTAACATGTATTACTGACAGTGAAACTCAAAGTTTTTTTCTAGTGCGCCCGGGTCAATTAGACTGTGCTGTCCACTCATAGACATTTACAGTGATATACTTTCATTTATGAGGCCGTTATATTTTTTCCAACCGGAAGAGTCTTGAGTCAGTGCAGAAAATGAATTGGCAATGCTCTGCTTAACTAAAATCCATACACGTTGTGACTAGTCCAGTGGGATGTCTTCTTCCTTTCATGTGTTGAAACTGCACGTTTTTGCAGCTAGTTTCATTGCTTTATGTTTTTTTTTTTCTTGGTTTATTTTCATGCTGACATATTTTCAAATAATCAAAGTGTTCATTTTCAGATCAAATAATGACTTCTTAATTTGTTATATGACAGCTGTGCATGAATTAAAGTAAAATGACAACACATGAGAGAATATACATCTTTTCTTTATTCACCAGATTTCAGAATATATAAAATATGTACTCTATAGTTTATGAAGCTGTCAGTTTCCCCTGTTTATCTTGTGCTGCTGGTCCAGAAGAGTCTGTTGCAGGCTCACTTTGGCATCTTCAAAACCAGGATTGAGCTGTAATGCTTGCTGGAAGTCCCTCTTGGCATCGTCGAAAAAACCTGTAAGGTAATAAAAAATTTAACATACATAATAAGTTTATGATTTGTAATGTACTGCCAAACTGGCTTGTTAGGAGTCAGCAGTTTTATTTTCTGGGCAGCATGAGCACGCTATCAGAGAATACACAGCTCCATCTAGTGCCGTAAAGAAGAATACACCAAACTGACTCCACACATCTCTGATCTATGTCAAATGACAGCTGGTTAACTGTTGAAGAAACAATCACTGACACCAGTAGGCATTTGGATGAAAATGCAGCATTGTGCCAAGAAAGCAAACAGGAAGCTTAGCTTAGATCAAAGTTCACTGAGCCAGTGCCATGTTTTTTTCATTGATTGTATTACTAATCTTAGTATCTAGTGTCACAGCAAAAGGAGGATCATAGGATTTTTTTTCTAATAGAAAGGTTAGCAATCTTATCCAGGCCTTTCAGACAGTGATAAGGCAATGTAACCCAAGATCACTGTTACAGATACCCAGTACAGGCTACTTCTTTCATCTCCACTGCAATCATATTAATAAATACATTTTTGAGGAACTTGATGTGTTTGTTTTATATATCTGTTGTTGTAGGCTACTGTCCAAATTTAAATTTGATAAAAACTTAACTAGACTAAACTGAATTACAATCCATTACATTTACAGATAGGTGACAAATAAAAGGAAATAACAACAGCATGCGTCTTGATAAGGTGCTGGGCCATCATGAGCCAACAAAACAGCAAACATGCTCTGTGTCATGGAGTCTACAACTCTACTGAAGGAATAAACACCTCCTGCATTGTTGCATGGACAGATTGAAGCTGCGTTAATGAGTCAAGATAGGTTTACTCTAATTTGTTATTTGTTTAATGCTATTCCGATCTGTAACGTTCTTTAAATGTGCCTTTGTTGGGACAAAAACATCCACCATCCACCAACCATCATCAAGGTGTTAACCATACAATAAAATGTTGGAACAGTGCCACTGGATCCAATGTTGAAATGTGCATATTCTCTATATGTCTTTATATGTCTATGATGACAGCTGTCTGGTACTTTTACTAAAACGTGCCTTTGTGTCCTTACCATAGACTGTATATTAATAATATGCAGTCTAGACTTGTATAGACTGTATATTAATAATATACAGTCTATTGTCCTTACCTAGTCTATAGTGAATGAGTCCTCTGTTGTAGAAAGGTGTTTCAAACCGGCTGTCAGTCTGTGTTGCGGACGTGTAGTCCTCCACTGCTTCGTGAAAATCCACCCGGAGATACTTTATCTGCCCGCGGTTGTTATAAGCAATGGCCAAGTCACTGGCTTCACATTCCCTGTGGAAATATCATATGGCACCGTTGCAATAAAATGACACCGAAGAGAGAGAAACAGACTTAGCCTTAGCTAACAGTTAGCAATAGCCGGGTCACAGAATTTGGTGGAACACTTGCTTGACTAGCTACAGTGGCTGACTGTTGCCTCGTTTTACATCTCCGAAAATGAACAAACAGTACCTGGACTGTAGGCAGGAAGAGATAAACTTTGAGTACATTTCTTCTGCCCGTTTATAATTATGTCTTTTAAACTCTGAGTGAGCATATTCAAGTATTTGGGGATTATTATCTTCCTCCATAGTTTGAAGTGTTTTTTTTTCCAACTGCGGATGTGACGTCAGTCAAGAGACCGTCCAATCAGGCGTGGCTTGTTGACATGCGTAAACACTGTTTTTTTTGCACCTCATATTGCTTAGTTATCCCTTTGATTGTACTTATATTAAAGTTATTATTACTACTATTATTATTATTTTTATTATTAAAGTTTATTCACATAGGGACAGATACAAAAAAACATAGATATGCTTAAACAGTCATCTGATGTTTTTCATAGTGTTTTTAGCTGAAGCTAATTTACGACACTTGTCCCTAGTAGACATCATTTTCTTCTTCTTCTTCTTCTTCTTCTTCTTATTATTATTATTATAAACTAGTATCCTCATGTACTTCAGTATTTCGTTTTAGACAACCAAATAATGTGAATAAAATGCAGACTGAAGTGCATAGCTGATTTATAACGTGTAAAAGGTTAGAGTTTTTTGTAACAGCAGGTGGCAGACTTCAGTCAAATGTCATTAAAACAGGGCAGTGAAGCCACCTGTACAAATCCCAATACTGTAAACAGAGGTGGAAGAAATATTCAAATGCTTTACTTTAGTAAAACTACTAATACCACACAGTAAAAATACTCTGTTACAAGTAAAGTTCCCGCATTGAAAATGTTACTTAAGTAAAAGTATGTAAGTAGCATCAGGAAAATGTAAAAGTAAAAGTACTCAATACAGAAAAAAACACATTTTAGAGACTGTAAAGGATCAGACCTGTGTCTATTTAAAGCAAAGGATGTAGCTATAGAGACTCAATCATCTGACACACCCGTCTCAGAACAGTGTGGACACTCGCTGCAGTGAACGCAACAAATAGGCAACCCATAAGCAAACTCGTGAGAAATTCTCAAACGGTCTCCCAGGTGAAGAAGTCAACTGTCCTGGGGAAAAATGACACCCGTAGGAAGCAGAGGGTGCTCAGTACCCGTGCACTTCCCTGCTGCAGCCCATTTATCTCCAGACTGTGTAAACGAGTTGAAACAGATCAAATGGAGACCGGGTTGACCCAGAGGACGAGGATGTGTAGGTTTGGTTGTTGACACTGCCAGGAAAATTGCAATAACATCAACCTGGAAATTAAGTAAGAAAGTAAGCTTTAGGTCATTACATCACATGAATCAAGGGGTTTAAGCATCCCAAAACAGCCAAACTATAAATAAGAAAAGAAAGTACACAGCTCAGAATTCATTAAATACCAAGACTCAAGTGCTTTTTTTATGAATTCAAATGAGACGGGATTACCTGGTTGCACTGTGTTCATCATTAGAGGTCAGATTTGTATATTTGAGGCCACCTAAAACTCCATGAAGCTATGGAAAGTCTTTAAAGGTTTATTTTGGCCAGGATAACCTGGACAGACTGTTATGCTTAGCAGCCCGGGAGCTAGCGCTTCTTCTTGCGCCCTAAATGTTGCTGTTTGCTGAGAGAATTATCACAAAGTATCAAAGTCGACTTTGGTCTGGCAGGACACACCAGGACACACATCCATCACACACACCCCTCATCAACACTGACAGGCGCACAGTACCACCACACTACACGCTTAGCATTACAGTTCATTAGCCTACTGTCAACCTGTGTCATTGCTTTAAGTCATTTTTCAGTTCAACCAAAGACTATACCAAATAGCATCTTTTTCAGTTTGGTACACCCACAGTTCACTTTAAAAACAGAATATATGCAGGTATGTTTGTACTAATGAGGTAATTCCTGCTACATTTGAGGTAGGAAATGGCAGCCAGGAAAACCAACCAAGATCAAGAGGCACATAAAATGGATTTGACAAAGAACATCTTACCTCAAGGTCCACTCACCAGCTTTTGCGAGAGCTTTCAAGCCCATTTTCTTCAGCAGCTGGAGTTGGTAATTACAGTACTTTTTCCAAAGTCAGGAACAAACTCGCACTAAAAAAACAAACAGCTGGTACAGAACATTTCAAATATTTGAAAGTCAGTTTTTTGTCATGTGCTTATTTTCTGGAGACAAACTTATCATCTTAACAAAAAATATTAATGTATTATTTGCAAGTGAAACAAACTACAAACAAACCAGGGAAAAAAAAGGCAATTTAAAAGAATATGATCTGTACTTAGAGTACAATCATTTCAAGAATACAGTGACAGAGTTTCTTTGACGCTCCTGTTTACACCCACATCAATGCAGTAAAATATAAAATAATACATCTGTTTTATTAAGCAAAGTTGGACTGTATTCTGTTGAATTCCTGTTGTCCATTTGATTACAATGTTGTACTTGTTATTATTAGCCATGTCAATGCCAATGCCTAAGTGTTAGTATCATGATATTATAAGTATTCATCTTTATTAAACATTAGATTATCAATCTTCTCATCTAACTGTTGGCAAGAAAGACTATCACTATTTGTGAGGATTGTTGTTGTTTGTTGATTATAAGGTTACAGGGGAAGAAAACTTGCCCTTCACCACCCTTGCAAAAATCACAATTATCAATGAAACCGAAGACTGTTAAATTCTTCAAGTTCAAGTTTAACCTCAACTTGTCTCACTTAAAACTGACCAGGGACCCATTGCACCAAACGTTATGTCTTTTCCACTTCTCAGAGGTGTGTGAGTCCCATTCATCTTGTTCCACTTAAACACAGGTGGGCTCACCTTCCTGTGTGTGTGGCAACCATGAAAGCCACTGAAATAGCAAACAAACGTAAAAACAGCTGTTGGGTTAAAGAAAGGAGGGAGAGGATCCAAACCAGACTCAAGGTAAACGTTGGCGTGTTGACTCTCTGCCTCCCACAGACAGAGCAGACAGAGACGCTCTGTTGTCAGCGCTGTTTCAGGCAAATAAGACGACTCATTCCAGAGGTTACATGGTGACCCCTGTCTGTTTTTTTTCTGGCACCGGTAAAGGTGTAAAACAGAGATGATGGTGATAACAGAGTAGAAAACTAATGGTACTCTCTAAATTTTGTTCATAAACTGATGTTGGTCAAATTGACAGCTCAGCTCAGTCGTGGGTACATTTCAACTCTAAAACATCTTTATTTTGTATGTAGGGTTTAGGGTTAGGCAGTGATCTTCCTCTGACACTTTTGTGAAGCCAGAGTAAATTCTAACACATTGTTAATAGAGATGTCATGCTCAACCGTCATGTTTACCTTTCTATATTGACACAGAAATACAAAAATGGCATTGAAATCTACAGTTATATAAGATAGACTGTTATATAATGCCTCCTTTGTATCTAAAAAAAAACAGATTTGAGAGCGACAGGTTGATTCTACCAAATTCTTTATACAGAATGACCCTTTATCTTCATTAAGGTTTCATAAAGACACAATGTGGGATCATCATAATAATGTTTTGTTTTATTGAAGGGAATGTAATAAGACAATTTGAATATTAAAACAGAAATATTAAAACTCATCAAATGTGTACACTTATAAGTAGTTCATGTTTTACTAAAATAATTTTGAGTTACAATTCTTCAAAATTTCATGAAACTAAGCCACATCTTTTAAGCACTTCTGGTAAGCACTTTTTTAAGCTTTAGCCATTCAATGCATTTGTTTTTACCTTTCTATATAGAACTGGTAGTTTTCACTGCTAGTGTTGGACTCCGCCGTTCCAACAATGTATTGAAATCCCTTTGCACAACAAATTCACAAGGCTCGGTGCATCTATGTAATCCAGAGTTACAGTTTTGCTGTTCAACCTTTTCTAGCCCCAGTAGATTTTGTTAGAAAGTGTGATTTCACACATAATATCGTCAGTAAGAGCTCAAAAAGAAAACAGTGGGCACAACTACCTCCTTTGGGATTATTTTATTGTCCAATGTGTTTGCTTGGTTACATTTATAATTCTTAGCAATACATTATATGTCATCTCATAACATTCACAGATACAGAAGATGAACAGTTCTATAACGCATGATACAACAAAAAAACGTTTGACAGTAAAATTGTTGTCATAGAGAGAATATAATAATGAAAATATGCAAAAGTATGTTAAGTATTAAACATTTTACTGGTTGAATGCTTTGAAACATAAAGACGTGTCTATCAAAATTGTTTAGTAAGTAAATACATTTTGATATTTCATAAAAACTAATATATACACAATATGCAACTTTGTACAAACAGGACACATAAAAACAATACAATCCAGGAGAAACAATAGAAATAACACTTGTTTAACATACGTTATACTACGATCATAGGTGTTTAGAGGAATAGTGTAAGTAGCTTAAAGTAGCTTTAACTGCAGTTTAAAAAATATTGCATCAACGACAAGCACACATTCATATGCAGATATTGTCACAGTCAGTAACTTGAGGGATATTCGTTTATGAATCACAGCTTCACTCCTTCTGTGGTTGAAGTCCATACAGTAGTTGTGGGAGGGTGAATGACAGGAAGCACATGTCCGTGTCCAGGAAGTAAACCAGCGAACCGTCTCTGCAGAAAGTAAATAAATCAGAAAGGTCAAACTGTGTGGTGGGTGGGCGGCTTTTACTACAAATGGCCTGTGCACTCTTACCATTGTGTCCAGCTTTAAGCACGGCTCACCATGCTCTCCAGACGCTCGATTCTCCCAGACACATCGGCTAGTGAGATCAGTCAAGGAAACTCATTCGCGAACACATTTAAAGGCACATTGAAATGAAATGAAATGAAAACATACACAAGACACACTGTTACATTATATATCAATAACATCTCCAGCAGGTGGAAAGAATCGGCTTTCACCTCAGCGAAATGTGCTGTTTATAATAAAAATGTCTTCCATCTGAAACAACAGGAAGGATATGCTTGGCGGTGAGCTGCTGGATGGCAGCCTGTGTCTGCTTCTGGAAAGCCAGTCTGGCTTCACATTTACAGGGATCCTCCACCACCACCGCCTTCATCTCTTTGCCGGGAGAAAGCAAATTTCACGTAAGTCTGACAGATCATGTAGAGAGTGGAAAACCACACACAGTGCCACCCACTTGACTTTTTCCAACTGGGCTGCTGTTCAAGAACAAACCAAAGCTTGACCGCACACTTTCCAAAAATATTCTACAATATTAATTTATCAATTTGCCACAACAATAATGCAATACTAGTGAATCAATTCTATAATATTACCCGATAATTGTCCAACAAATGCTACAGCCAACAGTGAATTGTATAGTCAGGAATTATGCACCAGTTGGTTGTGATGTTGTGAAGGCCTGCTTATAGGCCAAACATATTGGTTTGAAAGCTTTTACACATACTTTTAGCAGCATTAATAACAGAGTAAAAAGTCACATTTGCTGCAGGAATCCACACAGTATGTTCTTACGTTTCCGGGAACATGTTTTCTTGTCCGCATTCAAGATATAATCATTCCGGCACTGGCAGTAATAAGAGGCATTGCTGTTGACACATATGTGTTGGCAGTCATGTCCCATGGCACAGGGGTCCAGACCTGGAATAAGCCGGGGTTAAGCGATGGCGCTGTCAAGATGGCAGCATAGGTACAGTTTCATGTGGTAGCATACAGTCAACTAAAGGTAGGCAGTTTGTGATAAGTAAGTAAGATGGCTGCAAAAATCTCCTGACTCAATTGATGGTTATTAGCATCTCTTTCTAATGTCGACAAAAAGGAGTAAAATCAGTTATTTCTGATTCAATTTCTAATATATATTTTGTTGTATATTGTATATTTTTTTATGAGATTAAACATTCTATTGTGTTTGTACTTGACCACATGTCGCTTGTGGTGGAAAACTCGATCCGTTCATACACCTTCACCACATCTCAGCCAAGGTCATTTGCGAACTGCTTAGCTTCACTGTGTGTTGGACAACACAGGTAAAATCACAGAACCCTGAAGTTCAACAGCAATGACAGTTACATGGACAAATTATTTCATAAGTACCAGGGGGACAAGACAAACAACAGACAGTTACATGGAAAAAACAAACACAGGATAACCTCATTTGTCCAAAATCTTTGAAGATTGCGTTCAGTAGTGGATCAAAATCAAGCTATTTAAATAAATTGTTGTGAACGGTGACTTGTCTCAGATTATTGACATTTTCAAACATTTCACCAGCAACAAAGAGTGCTTTTTGGAATTCTATGCATGTAGACAAGTGTATTATATGTAGGTTGTTTTATGTCAGAAAAAAGCCAAACCATATAAAGAATAAAGTCTATGTATGTGTCCATATTTAAGTGTATTTAAGTTATAATTGCATTAGTTTGGATGCCATATTATCCAGACTAGTTTGAAAAAATGAGGTTCTAGCCTACTGTGCGTTTAAATCATTTCAAATAAAAGGGGATAAATTCAAAGCAATCAACATAATGATGCTTTGATCGCAAAACACATTACTAACAATCACCATGTACAATGTTTTGCTTAAAAAGAAGCTGAAAGTTCAGGGCTGCACAGTCCAAATACTTTACACTGGTTTAACTTGGCAACTAAAAGCAGGTTCTAGTGCTGACATCTGCAGTCCATGTGGGGGTTGAGAGGATCTGCTATTTTTTCTCATGAATTTAAATTCACCATTAACACAGTACATGATCTATAATTTGCAACAAAACCCCTTGTAGACTGTAGGTGCCCCTTACAGAGGAACTAGAACCAGGGTTAATGCTGGAAAAAAGGCCTCACGGGTCTCTTTATCCTACCGCACAGTGTCTCCTTGAACTTTGAGGTGAGCTTCTCGATCACGCCGTAGGTCTCCACATAGAAGACGTGGTCCTCCAGAGGGATGCTGGCCATCAGCTTCAGGGAGCGCATGTCAGCTCGGTCTACCCCGACAGCGTAGATCTCAATGCCTGAAGCCCGAGCTGCAGCAGACACCTCCTCCACCTGGTCCTGTGGTCTCCCGTCTGTCACAATGATGGCTACTTTGGGGATTTTCCTGGAGCGAGGCCGGGCTCCAGACTCCTCAGTGAAGGCTTCATTCACTGCGGTCTTGATGGCGAGGCCCGTCATGGTGCCGGCTGCCAAGGGCTCGATGCGGGAGATGGCTTTCTTCATGTCGGGTTTGTTGAAGTGGCTTTTGAGGAGGAACTCGATCTTGACCGTGCTGGCGTAGTTGACCACAGCCACTCTGGTGGCATACGAGCCAATGTCCAACGTGTCGACCATGTCAGCCAGGAATATCTTTACCTTCTCAAACTCCCCGGGACGCACGCTGCGAGAACTGTCAATGATAAAGACCAGGTCCAGGGTACGGCTCCTACACTGAGAGTCTGTCTCTGGTGATCAATCAAACCATGGCACGATTAAGTCCATTTCATACTAAAAAAACAGTTCATATTTAGACAAACATCCAAGCTTGTTGGTTAAACTGTCACAGTGAGAAGAAAACACAGAACACTTTGGGATACACAACACACGTTTTCTATGGTAACCAAAAGGAAACTATTGTGCATCACTGCAGTGGTAAAAATAAAAGCTTGTGGTTGTGGCAAAATGATATAGTATGTCATAAAAACACATATCATTTCAGTGTTTCAACAGTTCATCATAGACCAATCATCGGACTTATCCTTTTATCTCATTTCCCTGATGAAAAGGATGATGATGCCCACGCATAAAAAGTGAAATCACATCTAAAGATAGAGACAGTGTTAGGAGCCCTGCCTGTCCAATCACATACACATTTAGTAAAATACACTTCTGCAGTTTAGTGTAAGATCCTCTCTGGTTTTTCAAATCAAAAATATTTTAATTCAAAAAATGAGTTTTAGCTTTGCTCATTTTAAACGTCAAATGTATGTTTCCAATTGGGCTTTTTTTTTTTTTTTTGCTTTTAGTTTCTAGACATCTTAATCTTTGTCCACATCTCATAAATTCAGAAATGATGAATAATGTGAAAAGTCTGTTTAGAAAGCTACTTATTTTGTCTCCTAACACTAAAACACATACACATTCCATTATATTACTTTTAGATAAAATGACATCTGCTTTAAAGGAATAGTGTCATTTAGGGAAATGCACTTATTTGATATTAAATGAAAAAAGCCATACCACTGTCATGTCTGTACAGTAGGCCTAAATATAAAGTTACAGCCGGCAGTCGCTTAGCTTAACTTAGAAAAAAGACTGGAGATACACATCACTAAGATTGCAACAATTACATATCACACAAAAAACAGAAAAGTCAAACTTCTCTATTCAAAACAATTACATTCCTTGCAAAACATTTCTTGAATGGGATATTTGAAAGCCTGATATAAAGGAAGTGTTTCCACATTAAGTTATTCTAGATTAAGTGTTAACTATTTAGCTTTGGAGGAGCTGGTAGATGGATTTTTTTGTTTCCTTTGTTTCCAGTCTTTATGCTAAACTAAGACAAGCGCCTGCCGGCTTTAGTTTTATATGTAACAGACAGATTTGAGAGTGGTGTCGATTTTTCTCATCACGCTCTTAACAAGTCTATATATTCCTTTAAAATGACATCTGCTTGATCTAGCGTTTGCATACTTCTATTCATTCTCAGAGCGAAAGCAAACAGATCTGACCTGGAAAGCATTTAGGATTTGGGTTGGAAAGCAAACCGGACTGGTAATGTTCTACCTGTCTCCACAGGACTGATGGTGGTGATGAAGCCGCTTTGGGTACTGACCGGTAGCGTCACAGGAGCCGTGGTCTCCACTGGCAGCACAGTGGTCACCACCACTGGAAGGATGGTTGTCACTGGTGCTACTGTAGTTGCTGGCAGAGTGGGCTGCACTGTTGGCTCTGGTACAGTTGGAGGGACGGTAGGAAGGTGTACCACAGGTGGTGTTGGTACTGTTGGGTCTGACTTTATTGGACATGGACCTTTTAATTTATAAGGGAATTGGCCTTTGAGCCTTTGATGGGGATGGTGGGCTACTGGTGGAGACAGCCCTTTGTATGTGTGGTGCATTTGTGGTGCAACTGGCCCTTTGTATCTGTGGTGATAGGGCGGCATGGGGACTGAGGGCCTGTGGTAAGTCACTGGAGGAAACAGAGGCATAGGTCGATACACTACCGGTGGAGGGATCCTTGGGGGCTGGTAGTGGTAGTGATACCCTCCTCTATACGTGTAATCACTTCTGTGAACTACAGGGCCACCAGAAAGGAAAAGTGATAGAGAACATAAGTAGGTTGAAAGAACAGGAAAGGTGTGTAAGTTGACATTGTAAAGTTAAAGTAAAATATACAATTACATCAACAGACAGAAACATTATTAGTTGAAGCATGAGTGTAAGTTCAGCCACCTGGGTTGTTTGCAACAAGCTGGGATTATCCTGTTATATAATGCTTGTAAAACACCCATTCAGAAATTTCACATTGCATGCACGTTATGTTTGAGGAAAGTGTAAAATCCTGTTGTTATACTACTGGTTAGAATACATTTTTGAAAGATGAAAACTAGTCTGACTTGGCCAGGTCTTGCCTTTTATTTTCAAAAGTGTGTTTTAAAATGTCTTACATTAGAGAACAGTCTGCATTATTTGTATGTAAACAAATCCTAACTAACTACAAGAGATTCAACAAGTCTACTAGCAGATGTGAAATGTAATGTAATTTAAAGTACTATACTTGAGTATAGTGTTTAGGGTCTTGTACTTTACTTTAACACTTCCGGTTAAAGGTACTTCTACATTTGAGAGGAACATATTGTACTTTTTACTCCACTACATTGATTTGACAATTGCAGTTATTAGCTACTTTGCAAAATACCGTTTTACACACAACCAACAATGATTAACTACGACATTAAAATACTGCTTACACATATGGCAAATAATCCAAGAATCTGATATATTGTAAAATAACACAATGCTGATATGGGCTATTTGTCTGCATAAACGAGTACTTTTTACTTTGCTGATAAAACTTCTTGGGTTTTACTTAAGTTTTAAGGCAGGACTTTCACTTGTAATAGTGTTTTTAGGGGTGAAGAAGTTTTCAAGTGTTGTACTTGGATTGACAAAAAAAGAAATGCATTCAAAATATTACTTTCCTAAAAGTACATAAGTATTATCCTCTAAATATACTTAGAGTATCAAAGTATATGTACTTACACTGCAGAAAAATGCCCCTGTGAGTGATTTGTCATTGTATAATACAGTTTTAGATTGTTATGACACTCTATATACTGTTCCTCTAGTTTAGTTCAGTAGTTCTCAACATTTTCATAAGACTCTGGGATCTCGTGGGATGATTTTTGGAGAAGAAAGAAGAAGAAAAAGTTATGCAATGCAAATTTGTGTTCATATTTTGGACTTTTCTCAACTATTTGATATTTATATTGTTAAATGTTGAAGAGTTTTATTTGGGCCTAACGTTATTAAATTGAAATCAGCTTAGAAGTTTGGAAGGGAATACATTTTTTGTTGTTAGAACTGCTAACAACTCGCGATATCCTTGTAGAAAGTAACAGGGAGGTCTAGATACTGCCTTATTATCAGGGGTCACAAGCCAAATCTATGCAATGCGTTTATCATGCTTAAAAAAGTAAACTCTTAATATGAAAAGTA
This sequence comes from Etheostoma cragini, assembly GCF_013103735.1. Lineage (NCBI taxonomy): Eukaryota > Metazoa > Chordata > Actinopteri > Perciformes > Percidae > Etheostoma > Etheostoma cragini. Next base: position 7,685,791 of record NC_048424.1, read on the forward strand.
TAACCGTAACCACAGCTGTCAAATAAACTAGAAGAGTAAAAAGTACAATATCTCTCCATGGAATGAAGTGAAGTATAAAGTAGCGTAATATACAAGTAGCCTACATCAGAACTGCAAATGTAGGCTACTTAATTACTTTCCACCACTGGTGTATTTTTACTGCTGCTACTTGAGTAGAATACACTGCTTCCACCACTGTTATAAAGTACCAACTAAAACTTAAAGTATTTATGAAGTATTTCGAATACAAGTATAAGTAAAACTTACTTGCAGGGTCCAGGGTCCTGGACGGTGGTCGGCCATTATTTCTGGTTTGTGCGTAGCTTTGCGCGGCGATCAGCTGATGATCCCAAGCATTGAGCTGGTATGTGGCCAGAACATCAGACAGCAGCAGCGAGGCGCACAACAAGAGGCTCCAGAGGGAAGACTTCATCATTATCTGCATGCAGAGTCCTCCGGTGGTCTGCCCTGTGCCTGCTGTGTCTCAGAGGGTGCTGCTCTGCAGGGGTCTGACCGCCTCCACATATGAGGGCCCCCAGTCCGACGCGTCAAACCGTCTGCCCAATCCAAGGCTGGGACATGACCTCCAGGCCATCGTAAAAGAAGGTATGGAGGACGTTATTGAAAACGACTCAAATATCTGTACCGAAATATCACCCCCCCCCCCCCCCCCCCCCCCCCCCCCCCCGCATATTCAAATTGCTTCAGATCCGATGCTAGGATTTGATTGATTTTTAGGTTTTTAGATCAGGCGTACCCCAAACGCACCACTTTACACTGCCAAACATGCTTCCAATTAATTAGATTTTCACATTTTGGGAATTCAGTGAACTGTTCAATAATACTTAAACACCTTTGTTCACTCCATGAAGGTCTAAATTGGGTTTCGAAGCCTTTCCCACACCGCCATGAATGTTTGGTAGAGAAACGCTCAACTTAGTATTGGTAAATCTGCAAATTATTCAAATAGTAAAATATTGAGTCTAAAAAAATACTGAAACGAGGTATCACAGAATGTAACCTGCCCCGAATAGCTAACATGCATAATAGGACCTGTTTTTGATAAAAGAGCAGTAGCTCAAGCAACACCTGGTGGTCCTCTAGTTCATATTGTCATTAAGTAAAATTAAGTCTTTTAGCAATATTGTAGGTCCATAATTTGCCAAAAAGGTGACAACACAAGGTTTTAGTAAAACCAAATTCAAATCAAATGTTTCACTGTTTGTACGGAATAGTTCCATGACCACTGTGCAGACTCAATCTGCTGATTAACATCATGGGAGTAATTGAAAATTCCGCAACAACTAGAAGTAACAATCCTACCTCAAGGATGGTTTCTAACATACTTAATGCAGTGTCGCTATTAATCTCCCTGTTGATTTTACTTCAGCATATTGGACATGGACAAAAGATTCATGAAGATATAAAATGTTCTGAAACGTTTATTGAAGTCAAAAGTATTTCCACTAGGATTAAATCATATTACCGGTAAAGTAATGGGGAGGTTGGGGATAAGCATGCAACTACTTATGTTCACAAGACTAGCGGTTTGCTCCAGATGTCAGGTGAGAGAGAAGCAGAGAAAATGATCCGTCATCTGTCTCTCAGTCTCAGCTGGGAAACGATTCACTAGCTTTGCTAACACACCAGGGCAGCACAGAGTGATGAAAACGTCAAGGGTGGCGGGAACTGAACCACAGCAAAGCTAAATAAATAACAGACGGAAAAGTGCTACAGAATCCATTCATTACTGAGATGGAATAGTCTAGACATAATAAGTAGGGGGAAAAGTAACACAATTCAACAATAATAGCTATAATAAGTAGATTGTCATAATAGTTTTTTTTTTTTTTTTT